>NC_141620.1:23692340-23839840 GCF_047967505.1 Dipteris shenzhenensis
TCCCCCCTTCCCCCCCCCCCCTTTCCCCTCTCCTCTCTTTTCCCCTCTCTGCCCCCTTTCCCCTCCCCTCTCCTCCCCCCCTTTTCCCCTCCCCCCCCCCCCCTTTCCCCCCTTCCCCCACCCCTTGTTCCCCTACCCCCCCCCCCTTTCTTCTCCTCCATTCCATTACTTTCCTTTTTTCCCTACCCTCACCAAGACAAATTTTAAGGGTGAATATTTTCCCAAAGATGAATTTAGGAGCTTCTCCAAACTAGTGTGGCTAATATTTCAATCTTTAAATTTGATAAATTCTCCCAAAAGTTAACATAACTTTATCATATGAGGTCTAAATTTAGCCCTCCAAGTACTCAAATCAATCGGCATAAGCCATCTAAAGTCATCTATAGGGTTAGAATTTTCAAATTTTAGCGTATGAAAAACCTGTGAAGGACGTTTAATTATACTTAACCAATTGAAACCTTAAAATGGTAGAATGGCTAATATTTATAACTCTACCCCATACCCAAAATCCTAAACCATAATCCCTATAGCCTAAACCCAAATTCCTATACCGTAAACACTATTTCCTATAACTTAAACCCTAAAACCTATACCCTAAATTGTATACCCTAAATCCTAAACCATATTATACCCTATACCCTATATCCTAAACCTTAGCCAAAAAATAGTATCTGAGGTGTGTTATTAGACCCTGCACATAACTGATGGGCACGAGTGTTTGCACATGCATCAATCAAATCTATGCTAAAGCACGTGCAAAGTATCATGTGCATCGAATATGCTTTTGATGGTCAAAGTCCCCACAAATCCTGTTTTTCACCAAGTGTTATGCACAACCATCAAAAAATAGTATTTGAGGAGTGTCATTTGAATGTGCACATAACCGATGGGCATGATACTCTCTACACATGTGAATCCAACTTATTTTAATGCATGCACAAATTATCATACCCATCGTATATGCTTTGGATGGTCAAAGTCGCCACAAACACCATTTTCCATCAAGTGTTATGCACAACCGTTAAAAAATATTATTTGAGGTGTGTTATTCGTACGTGCACATACCCGATGGGCACAACAATCTTCACTTATGTTAATCCAACCTATATGGAGGCCTGTACAAAGTATCCTACCCATCTGATATGCTTTGGATTGTTAAACTTGCCACAAATCCAATTTTTCACTAAGTGTTATGCAAAACCACCAAAAAACATGCTCTGATGTGTGTTATTTGAACATGCACATACTTGATGGGCATGATACTTTGTGCGTGTATAAATATAACTTATTTAGAGCTTTCTGGAAAGTATCATGCCCATCAAATATGCTATGGATGGTCAAAGTCACCACAAACCCCTTTTTTCACCAAGTGTTATGCACAACCATAAAAAAATAGTATCTAAGGTGTGTCGTTCGAATGCACTCATATCCAATGGTCACAATACTTTGCACACATGCCAATAAAACTTGTGTTGAGGTGTGTGCAAAATATCGTGCCCATCAAATATGCTTTGGATGGTCAAATGCATCACAAACACCTTTTTTCATGAAGTGTTATGCACAACCGCCAAGAAATAGTACCCAAGGTGTATTATTTAAATGCGGTCATACCCAAAGGGTAAGATGGTTTACACAAGTTTAAATAAAACC
Source organism: Dipteris shenzhenensis (assembly GCF_047967505.1). Classification (NCBI taxonomy): domain Eukaryota; kingdom Viridiplantae; phylum Streptophyta; class Polypodiopsida; order Gleicheniales; family Dipteridaceae; genus Dipteris; species Dipteris shenzhenensis. The sequence continues at coordinate 23,693,991 of NC_141620.1, forward strand.
TATTTTGAGGTGCGTGCAAACTATCTATCTTGCCCATTGGATATGCATTGGATGGTTAAACGCACCACAAACCCCTTTTTTCACTAGGTGTTATGCACAACTACGAAAGAATAGTATTTGAGGTGTGTTATTCAAATGCATTCATACCCGATCAGCATGATAATTTTCACATGCATCAGTACAATAAATTTTGAGTTATGTGCAAATTATCATGCCCATTTGATATGCTTTGGATGGTGAAAGTCATCACAAACCGCCTTTTTCATCAAGTGTTATGCACAACCGCAAAAAAATAGACTTTAAGGTGTGTTATTCGAACGTGCACATACTCGATGGACATGATACTTTTAATTCGTGTCAATCCAACCCATTTTGAGGTATTTGCAAAGTATCATGCCCATCTAATATGCTTTGAATGATCAAATGTGCCACAAGCTCCATTTTTCACTATCATGTACAACTGCCAAAAAACACGCTTTGAGGTGTGTTATTCAAATGCACACATACCCAATAGCCAAGATACTTTGCAAGTTAATCAATACAACCTATTTTGAGCTGTGTGCAAATTATCATGCCCATCGTATATGCTCTGGATAGTCAAAGTCGCCACAAATCCTGTTTTCCATCAAGTATTATGCACAACCATCAAAAAATAGTATTTGAGGTATGTTATTCCAACACGCAATATCCAATCGATATGATAATATTTATATAATGAAATCTAATATATGTTGAGGATTGTGCAATGTATCGTGCCCATCAAATATGCTTTGGATTGTCAAACTCACCACAAACCTTATTTTCCACCACATGTTATGCACAACCACCAAAAACACATGCTCTGATGCATTTTATTCAAATGTGCACATACCCAATGGGAATGATACTTTGCACGTGCATCAATACAACCTATGTTGATCTATATGCAAAGTATTGTGCACATCAGATATGCTCTAGATGGTCAAAGTTGCCACAAATCCCATTTTTCACCGTGTTATGCAGAACAATGAAAAAATAGTACCTGAGGTGTGTCATTCGAATGCTCTGATATCCGATGGGTGCTATAATTTGCATACACATCAATACAATATATGTTGAGGTGTGTGCAAAATATAATTCCCATCGGATATGCTTTCGATGGTCAAACGTGCCACAAACTCCATTTTTCACCAAGTGTTATGCACAAGAGTCAAAACTAAGGATCTGAGGTGTATTATTCGAATGCTCTCATACTTGATGGGCATGATGATTTGGACACATGTTAATATAACCTAATTATAGATTCATGAAAAATATCATGTCCATCAGATATGCTTTGGATCGTAAAATGTGCCACAAACTCCATTTTTCACCAACTGTTATGCACAACTGCCAAAGAATAGTATCTTAGATGTGTTATTCAAATGCACTCATACCCGATGGGCATGATACTTTGTAAACATGTCAATAAAAAATATTTTGAGGTGCATTAAAATTATTGTGCCCATCGGATATGCTTTGGATAGTCAAAGTCGGCACAAACCCACTTTCTCATCAAGTATTTGTTAGAGTTAGCTCAAATGTCCACCTCTCATGTAACCCACCAATATTCTGTGTACCCAATGTTGTAAGGCCCCCATATGAGGAGAAGCCATGATGGGTATCAGATATTGGGAGGGATCCCCAGTTTAGACACTGGAAGGGGTCTTAGAGTAGACCAGATGGTTATGAGACGGCTTAGGAGCCAAGAGTAGATACCCGTCTGCACAAAGGGGGGGTTCGGGGGGGCGATAGCCCCCCCGATAGCAGGGGGTCCAGGGGGCGCAGGCCCCCGGTGGGGGTCTGGGGGCAAAGCCCCCAGCGGCAGGGTCCGGGGGCTGCCGGTAGCCCCAGGCCCGACGGTATGACCTATGCGCGATCCTTCATCTGCCCGACGGCATGTTTTCTGAAGGGTCGGTGGTCTTCCAGGCCGACTGTCTATTAGGCCGACTGCTTATTACAGGGCCGACCGTCAACCACTTACACTATATAAGTGGCCACCCCCTATCATCAGATCACCAGTTCTTCACGCTCATAGTCCTCCGTCCAGCATCTGTCTAGATCACCATCGAAGCTCTGTCTGTAGAGCGCACGGGTGGACAGCCAACCATCAGTTGTATCAGCAGTTTGGTATATCAGAATTTTTGTATTCTCTCCAGCTTTCCATCGTGTACTTGCGTTTTGTTGTTATCTTCCACTGCGTACTATTTTCTTACAGTATTATGCACAACCGCCAAAAAATAGTATTTGAGGTGTGTTATTTAAATGCGCACATACCAAATGGGCATGATACCTTACACAATTTAAACTTTTTGAGTCTTGTGCCAAGTATCATCATCCAATACGCTTTGGATGGTCAAACTTGCCACAAATTGCATTTTTCACTGTCATGCACAACCACCAAAAAAATTCTCTGGTTGTGCTATTCAAATGTACACACACCTGATGGGCATGACACGTGTGTCAATCAAACCTATGTCAATCTGTGTACAAAGTATCATGCCCATCAGATATGATCTGGATGATCCAAGTCACAAAAAAACCCCGTTTTTCACCAAGTGTTATGCAAAATCACCATAAAATGTATGTGAGGTGTGTCATTCAAATGCGCTCATGCCCGATGGGAATAATAATTTGCACACACATCAATACAATATATTTTGAGTTGAGTGCAAAATTTCATGCCCATCATATTTTCTCTGGATAATCAAACGTGCCACAAACTCCGTTTTTCACCAAGTGTCATCCACAACCGCCAAAAATATAGTATCTAAGGTGTATTATTCAAATGCTTTCATACCCGATGGGCACAATAATTTGAACACATGTTAATCTTATCTAATTAGAGACACATGAAAAATATCATGTCCATCCAATATGCTTTGGATAGTCAAACGAGCCACAAACCACATTTGTCATCAAGTGTTATGTACAATTGCCAAAGAATAGTATCTGAGGTGTGTATTCAAATGCACTCATACCCGATGGGTAGGATACTTTGCACACATGTCAATCCAACCTATGTTGAGGTGCGTGCAAAGTATCGTGCCCATCGGATATGCTTTGAATGGTCAAAGCCAGCACAAACCCAGTTTTTCATCAAGTATTATGCACAACCGAAAAAAAATAGTATTTGAGGTGTGTTATTCAAGTGCGCACATAACGGATGGACATGATACCTTGTAATCATGTCAATTCACCTTTTCTGAGTCCTATGCCAATTATCGTGCCCATCGAATATGCTTTGGATGGTCAAACTCGCTACAAACCCTATTTTTCACTAAGTGTCATGCACAACTGCTGCCAAAAAACACAACAGTTCAGAAGGAGGTTCTAGAGTTTACAAGAGGTTCCCCCGTTAGAAGGAGGATCCAAGGTTCAGGGTAGAGTACATGGTGGAGAACTCGTCTCCCTTGTAGATCATGGAGGTTAAGGGTTGAGGAACTAAGGGTTTAGGGGGAGCATAGGAGTGGAAGAGGAAGAAGGTGTAAGAGCATGGGGGAAAGAAGAGAGAGGAGGGAGGAGGAGGAGGAGGAGGAGGAGGAGGAGGAGGAGGAGGAGGAGGGAGGAGGAGGAGGAGGAGGAGGAGGGAGGAGGAGAAGTGAGGAGGAGGAGGGAGGAGGAGAGGGAGAGGATGGGTTGCAAGGTTGGAGGAGAGGGGAGGAGGAGTTGCAAGGTTAGGACATGCTTTTGGACGTGGAGTGCAAGGAAGCATGGAAACTTGAGACAATTGCTTGGAATACCAAAGTAGAACATGACACAATGCCCCAAAGAGTGTGGGCTTCATTTCATTATGGGGTATTTATACAAGTTGGAGAGCTTCTCTCTCTGCATGTAGGAATTATAAGACATTCTCTCTCTACATGTAGAACTTGCATATAGAAGTCGCATGTAGGAGTTGCATGTAGAACTCGCATGTAGAACATGCATGTAGGAATCGCATGTAGGACTTGCATGTAGAACTTGCATGTAGGAGTTGCAAGTAGAAGTTGTAAGTAGAACTCACATATAGGAGTTGCATGTAGAAGTTGCAAGTAGAACTCGCATATAGGAGTTGCATGTAGGAGTTGCATGTAGAACTCGCATGTAGGATTGCATGTAGAACTCACATGTAGGAGTTGCATGTAGGAATCGTATTTAGAACTTGCATGTAGAACTCGCATGTAGGAGTTGCATGTAGGAATCGTATGTAGAACTTGCATGTAGTACATGCAAATTGGATTTCTAAGAGGGATTATTTCTAGCCTTATGCAAGTACAAGCGGAGCTTTGCCGCTACTAGAAGATGAGGTCCTGAGTGACCTGTCTAGTGGTGAGGAGGAGGAAAGTGAGAGGAAAGTACCTCGGATAGTAATGCAGAGCAATAGACCTTCTCCTCTCTTTTGGAGAAAAATTTTGTTTAAGAATACTATTTTTGCAAGAATTTTTTTATATGAAAACTCTTTTTGATATAAATTTTGTATCTGAACACTCTTTTGGAACCAAATTTGGTATACAAATACTCTTTTGGATACATATGGTAATGTAACTTATGAAGATAGATGATAATATACGATGAAGTCTTAAGTAAATTGTCTTTTCATAGTTTTAGTAAATTGAACTTGAGTTTTAAGTAGTAAATTGTCTGTTAAGTAAAGTGTAAGTATTGTCTTTTAAGTAAATTGTCTAGCAAGCAACAAAATGAGCAAAAAATCAATGTACAACTTGAAATTCTGAACATTTCTCTTTACGGAAGCACATTCTGACATAACCACCAAAAGTTATGGGCAATCAATGATTAAAGATTCTAAATGCCATAACCGAAAAGAAAAATTAAAGCCACCTCCCTAGTCAAACGTGGACAAATTCAGAACTACACATGTATTTGACTACTCAAATGTGGATAAATTCAAAGGTGCACATATATTTGACTAAAACCATAGCTCCCTCTCCTTCCCTATAAAAGGGCACCCATCCCTCTCATACTTTTTGTTTCACATCTTGCCTCCATCCTCTTCCCCATTACAAGCCCTATGCAAGACACTTCTCCCATCCTCACATGGTGAGTTACGTAGAGCCCATCTCACAGTGATAACCTAGCCATCCACCCACCATCCATTGGTCATCAACAATCCCGTTATATCGAGAAAGACTTGGAGAGCGTTTAGGTGACCATCTCTTCCTCCCTTTGGACTTTCGTCAAAGTTTTCCGTGCGTCAAGTTTTTTCTTTTTTCTTTTTTCCCCTCGCCCTCCACCATTCCCCCCTCCACCACCATCCCCTCTACTCCCCCCCCCCCCACCCCCCTCCTCCATCTCCACCACCACCCCCCCCTCCTCCATCTCCCCCTCCACCACCACCCCCTCCACCTCCCCCCCTCCATCTCCACTCCTACACCCCCCTCCCATTTTCCCCCCTCCCCCTCCACCATCTACACTCTGACAACCATAACATGGTCTAATTTATTCCTTAAGGTGTTGTTTTTCTAGAAAACATGCATTTTCCTAAACGAGTAACGAAGAGTTTCAGCTAGGAATTATTTTTTTTTAAACTTGAGTTGATAAATTTTAGCTCTCCTAGCTCTTGAGTGATATGTTCGTGAAAGTTCGAAGTACTTTGTTTTTTACGCATACTTGCGTATGTTTACTCTTTACTTGAGACGCTAGTATCCCCGAAAGCTGCGCCAAATGTTGGCTCTTTCCCATGGCTTCTGTAGGAAGAGCTGGGTATTCTCAATATGCAGGGTTCCGAGGCTTTTTATCACCTACAGATATATCGGGGTTGTCATTTGTAGTATACATGTAGCTTAGTACCTCGAGTCATATTCCGGTGAGAGATGTAGGCTTAAGTGTGGTAAGCAAACATAGTGCATGCATGTGTAAAAGGAGCGTGTATCATTATGGTTGAGGTAATGAAGGCTTTCGCCTTCATTGGGGGTTGAGGGGTTTAGGAGGTTTTTAAGGGTTAGAGGGAAGTTCGAAGTTTAGAAGGAGATTCCAAAGTTTAGAAGGAGGTTCCAAGGTTTAGAAAGAGGTTCCAGAGTTTAGAAGGAGGTTCCAGAGTCTAGAAGAGGTTCCAGGGTTAGAAGGAGGATCCAAGGTTCAGGGTAGAGTACATGGTGGAGAGCTCATCTCCCTTGTAGGTCATGGAGGTTAAGGGTTGAGGAACTAAGGGTTTAGGGCGAGCATAGGAGTGGGAGAGGAAGAAGGCGTAAGAGCACCGGGGAAAGAAGAGAGAGGAGGGAGGAGGAGGAGGAGGAGGGAGGAGGAGAGGGAGAGGATGGGTTGCAAGGTTGGAGGAGAGGGGAGGAGGAGTTGCAAGGTTAGGACATGCTTTTGGATGTGGAGTGCAAGGAAGCATGGACACTTGAGACAATTGCTTGGAATACCAAAGTAGAACTCAACACAATGTCCCAAAGAGTGTGGGCTTCATTTCATTATGGGGTATTTATACAAGTTGGAGAGCTTCTCTCTCTGCATGTAGGAATTGTAAGACATTCTCTCTCTACATGTAGAACTTGCATATAGAAGTTGCATGTAGGAGTTGCAAGTTGCATGTTGCATGTAGGAGTTGCATGTAGAACTCACATGTAGAACATGCATGTAGGAATCGCATTGTAGGAATCGCATGTAGGACTTGCATGCAGTGCAAGTAGAAGTTGCAAGTACAACTCGCGTGTAGGAGTTGCATGTAGAATTTGCAAGTAGAACTTGCATTTTGATGGTAAATCCCTCAATGCAAGTAGCGAGGTCTTAAGCCTTAAAGCTTGTTTCCTCTTCTACTTAGACAGGACAAAAAAAGGAGAGATAAATTTTGATGGTAAATCTCTCAATACAAGTAGTGAGAGCTTAAGCTTGTTTCCTTTCAGAAGCCACAAAATGCAATCAACCTTGGGCCAAGCAGAGGATATGCATTTTTCATTGGGAGTTGAGCCTGATGGAGCACATAAGATGATGTATCAAGTCTCAGTTTCATGAGGAGCACAAATGTTTGTGTAGAAATTGGAGGAACGTAGAACCTTGTGCAAATGAATGTAGAAACAAGATAATCAAGTCCTAATCCCATGCTCATGTGAAGGATGGTGAACTGCCTGCCCTACAACTTTGGTTGCATTTTGGGAAATCTGTGTTAGTGGGAGGCATCTTCCTAGCACAGTATGACAATGCAGGCTTTATTCATACAATCAATCTATTTGAGAACAACCATCCTATATTATTAGAGTAGCCCATGGAATGGCATAATATGCTTCACTCTATGAAGCTCCAGCTTTCAATCTAAAGAAATAAAACCCAAGAACATCAAGAAAAATGAATAGCACTTGTAAAAGATTTGAATACATACAACATCTTTGGTTGTTTGGATTCTTCTGTACATAGTGACCTAGATCACTCTTATGGTGTATAAAGATCTAAGACCCAATTGAAAGTAATGTGACTAATACAACATTTTTGCTGAGCAATTACCTTCATAATTGAAGGTTAGCCTCACCTCATATCTTCACATGCCGGCTAATTTATTCGTAAAAGATCCCTTTTTTTACGAGAGGGCTAGAAAAAGTTACTTTCTATAGTGAAAGGGATAGATTCAAGTGGACCTTGGATAGGAATATGAATCGCCTTTGTTGGTGATCAACTTGATAGCCAAGAAAGCCACAAACCTGCATGAATAACATTATGCATCTCCTACACAATGGTCGCTTTTAGCCCACTTTTTGTGGGATGTAGAATGTAGTATTGAAGAGATGCAATGGAGCCATTCAAAGAGAAGTCAAGTTATAAAATCATTTTAGAGGTGATTTCTTTAGAGAACTAGAAGTTGACCGAGTGAAGAACAAGTAAACTGCAACTCCATCATGAGTTAAACCAAAGCAATTGAAATGGAGGAATGTACCTCATTGTTATGAAGCATACATGTGTCATTTTCATATATCATCTCAATTGTGGAATCCAATTTACATTTTTCATGACCAAAATTTAATCTTGCCTACTATCGTGTATCAAGATGTCCCCCCATTCTAGGAGAGCGGGGTTTCCCTCTGCTATAAATGGGAGCCCTCCCATCTTGTCCCGTAATCTTAGAAGCACCAAGGTTAACCAAGTAGTTGCTACGGATCGGTTGCTCTTAAGAAACCACCTTCGGCTACCACTCTTATTTGGTGTAAAGTCAATGGCACCAGCACTCTTAGTTGGTGTTAAGTCAATAGGACCACCACATTGAAGGACTATGGTTATTCCTCTAGCTTTAAACTCTTATCTAGTGTAAAGTTGATAAAGCTGCCACATCTAGTGACTCTAGTTATTCCTCCAAACTCACTCTCTAGCCACAACTTCACCTGTAAAAGTTAAACCATATGTAGAATGGAGCAAAAAAATGATCACTCTTCCCTTTGCCGATAGTCCTTATACATCTTGTATTCATTCGAAGACCTCATAAGCAAGGCTACGGGCTTATGTCATGGAGAGTACAGTGAGGGAAAATAAGAATGTTTTATTCAGGTGCTCTTCCCTAAAGTTTGTCATGGAGAGGGAAGACGGGAAAAATAAGAATGTTTTATGCGGATGTTCTTCCCTAAAGTTTTCCCCTGGTTCATGGCATAATGGTCAAAGCCTGAAAATGAAATGGCACATATCATTGAGAGAGGGCTCTAGAAAGCGTCGTGTCAATGCTTCTCAAGGGTTGGAAATATGGACTGCAATTTCATTTTGTGCGTTAAGTATTACTCCTCTTGTGCCTTATCATGAGCAACTTTAGATTTCAGCACTGTTACAACCAACCACTTCAACAGCAAACATCTCTCTGTTACAACCAACCACTTCAACAGCAACATCTCTCATTTGAGAGAGTGGTCTATTTCATATCTGCAACTCGAATTTTAAAAGATGGCAAGAAAGGTACCTAAAGGGTAAGACTTCTCCCAAGATTGATGGTCATCAAAGAAGCAGAGGCCGATATACGATCTGTCCTGTAAGGCATTATTTGATCCCTTCTCTGTATCTGCCTCTAAATTGTGCTTTTGTCCATGGTGGAGCAATCAACTAACATGGGCCGATCAAAGAAACAGAGCTACCCATCTACTCTCAACTAATCCAAACTTTCGCATATCCGTGCAAATTGTTGTTATGTTTTGGGTTCTTGGCATGAATTCTTGTTTATAGCAGAAGCGCCCAAGTGTGTGTTCTTATAAATATCCCTCATAACCACTTACAATAGAAATCAAGTATCAGACATGGGCATACATTCAGCTCTACCTCAAGCTTATCTATGCTCTACGCTTACTTTGCTTTGCATTGTTCTCCTTGGTACTCATGACTTGTGCGACATCTTGGCAGCTATATTTTGTAGTGTACAGAGTCAATCAAGTGCTTCTCCTGTCCATCAGAATCTCCTCTGAAAAATTTCATAAGAAGAAGAGCCCGTGATGGAACTTGAGTACAGAAGATAGAACTACTAATTAAATGTAATAAAAAATAGCGACTTCGTGATAGACGAGATCATCAAACATCTATTACTGTGAGAAGCCATCCTTAAACAGCATCAGCTTTATTTATCAACCACATTGAATCCAAACAAAACTCCTCACGACAAATGCTCTCATGAGAAGGCAACCACTTCGTTGCTAACCGCTTTTTCTTTTTTTGCAATGATAGCTATTTTATCCTGTCACCATAAACCCTAACTTATGGAACAACTGTTTTCTAGTTTGATTCTCTCCTCGTCTCCAAAGACGCTGCCTGCCTCTTAAGCCATGCCTTCTGTGTCTGTGTCAACTTTGCAGCACTCGAAAACGTAGCTGAGGAAGATTCACCCACAAATATTGGACCAGTGGGCAGCTCAGCTGGAAGAGCAGCGGCACTGTTGGTGAAGACATTGAGAACCAAAAAGGCCAAAATTGGAGAGAGATCAAGTGTACCGCCGAGAGGAGGGATGATGCCGCGAAAAATGTTAAGGTATGGATCACAAATTGTGCTGCAAAACCATCAGTAAATCTTCAGTATTTTCATTCTCCCGCATCAAGTCCAGGTGAATTCGCAAGCAAGTAGGAAAAACATGGTGCTTCAGAATGTACTTAAAAAGCATCCAGTTTAGCACCTTAAAGGATTCACAATAATTGCTGGAGGGTTGGGAAACCATGTTAAGATGAGCCTCACGACCAACAGTGTGTTATAGATGTTTAAAAAATTGAGAATGCCATTGGACACTACAACTGTTGCAATCGAGTCCCCCGGAATAACCGCTGCGAAATTGTATGCGGTAAGCTGATGTCGTCCCCTCCTGTAAGGCTTAGCCTGCGAAGAGTAGCTAATCAGCCTCCTGGATTATGAGACCATACTTCTTCAACTACTTTCAAAACTCTGAGAGGTCTGACAACTTAAGGAATCAAACATGATTTCACCCTGGATCTGCACTAAGGAGGAGAACCATTTCTCGAACATCTTTGAACCTTGCAGCTTCGATCTAGTCGACCACGAAAAGATGAGAAGAAACGACTACCTATGATAGGGAAAACAAAAACCCAACCCTGCTCTAAATGTGAGCTGTCTGTCGACGTCCCTGCTCCCACATTGCAGCTACCGCAAGCACTCAAAACAGACTTCCACAGAGGCTTCCACGCTATAAGGGAAGCAGAAACAAAGGGAAAATCCTCGTATGTCTACATTTCATCCATCTGCTACTGCAAGTTCTGAAACAGGACACGAACTTCCAAGCAAGCAAGCAATGCTGAGAGGGGAGATTTTTCACAGAGAAGCGAGAACCCAAGAGAGGAGGAGTAAGGAAGCGAACCTGAAGAAGACGGGAAGGGAGGAGCTGAGGAGGGAGGAGGCGAAAAAGGAGAGGATTCTTATCCACAGCATCAAGGAAGCTGCAATGCAAAGAGTGTTTACAATGGTTCAAGGCTTTGGAGAGCAAAAACTGGAATTTTGTCAAGTTCAAGAAGAACCCATCAAGTTCTTTCAACCCTGCAAGCTTTGGCGATAGAGTGGGAAGAGCAGGGAAGGCACACAGAGGTCCTTTGAGATGATAGGATTGCTTCCTTGTTGTTGAAGAGGACTCCATTCCTCCACTTCTTCCAAATCCTAAGAGATTGACCTCAAGAAATCTTCCCTCTTGTTGTTGGTCTTGGATAAGGCCATTTCCCACACTAGGCTTGGGCATATGCCCCCTTGCAAGCAAGGGCGTGCCCAATATGCGATAAATGCATCTAGATCGTGGGCGGGCAATCTTGCCCGTCCATGAGCCTTGGGCATGCCCACGTGCAGGCAAGTGTGTAAACACCTTAAGCCCTTTGTTTGCAAAAAAAACCAAGTGGGGTTCCCACAGGGGCCTTGCTTGGCTTACAGTGTGTTTCGAAAATTTTTGTCTCCTGAGAAAGTAATGGATGTGCAGTGCTTGTCCCACCAACATTATTTTTTTATGCAAAGATTGCTAGCAAAGTTCTATTCGATGTACGCAAATACTATGGAGTGGTCAGTCCAATAAGCGTGTGATATTTCCATGTGTATTTTTTCTGCCTTCAAGTTACTCCAAATTTGATCCAAAAGTGAACTGTAGATAGTTGTGGGCTTTTGGAGGTGTAGTTGGAGCCCTAAGGATTGCATGAGAGCTTGCAAGTTTGTGGATGCAAGTGATGTTTTGCCCATGTCTATGTTAAAGTCCCCTAAAAGTATTGTGGATGAGTTGGCTCTTTTGCTGGTCATTATGACTTTATGAAGATATGTTAAGAACATGTTATATCTTGGAGAAGGCGGCCTGTATATATTGAAGATTTGGTAAATCTTGTCTTGAATTGTTATGTTGATGGATGTGATTTCTACTCCGTGCTCCGTGTATGTCTCAACAGTATGTATTGGCAAGTTTTACCAGAGAAGTGTGCATTGTCCTGTGTGTGAGAAATTCTCAAGTGCAATGAATCCTTGTGGTGTTAGTTGCTTTTGATGTCTTGCCTTTGACAGATGACACAGCATTCCATCATCTTTGTGGTACCTTCGATGTCTGCAATGTATTTTGCTAGCGACCTTGTGTTTAGTGACCCCAGTGTAACTCGTTTGTTTTGTCTTTGCTGGTGATGGGAGTTTTCTATTGTTACCCAAGTTGCGTTTGTGTTGAGTCTACGCATCTCATCTTGTACATCTCTATCGACGTGGAAGTTTTCATTTGTAAGTGGTTCTAGCAAGTACAACCTTTTGATGTCCTTTACTTGGGATAGTGCCATGTATGCTATCTCGTGTCCTCGTACTCCCCTTGGTGAGAAAGCGAGTCTTTCCAATGTTAGGCCTTGTGCTCGGTGTATTGTGCTTGCAGCTGCTGCTTGTATAGGAAATTGTTCTCGAGTGAGGATGCTTGTTTTTGAAGGTCCTATTTGCACCTCTTTCACAATTCTAAAAATAGGAGTCCATTGTTTTTCAATGTTGTCTTTATAGGCATTGATGTTATGTTGGCATGCTCGGATGCCAATGTCTTTTGAAGGGAACATTATCCACACTATGTCCCTCCCGACAGATGTTGAAGCCGTCTTAAAAACTCCATCGGCGCTGTTTACTAGTCCGTCTTGTTGGTCGATGTTTCCTTAGCAGAGTTCTACTAGCATTCCTTCCTTTATCTCAATTTTGGTGTGCAAGCCGCATGCAATGTTTCTTGGATCCTCTAGTGTTTTTGTTTTGCTGCATGTTGCATGTGAGAAGTGATCCCTTGCAAGAAGCACATGCTTTTGCCCGTTGCAAAGGTGCATTACCATGTCATTGTGCTTTCGTGTTTGCAAATTTGTGTAGTATAGGTGGGGGAATGTGTGGTCTAGTGGTGCCAAGCGTACGCATGTTTTGTTGTGTAGTCCAAATCTTCGATCGTGTGGGTGCATTTCCTGAATGAGTTGAGTTTATGAACACATCATTATTATGGCGCATGATAGATTGTAGTTCAAAGCATTTGGGTTTTGTTCACCAATATGTCTCTGCAAGACATTCTAGCTCTCTCTTGGCTGTTTTGAAGACCCACGAATCTTTCACTAGCTTGGCCTAGTAGTAGAAGTCTCCACATGTAATGATATCCACATCTCCAAAGAAGTGTGTGTGATCTTTTTTCAAAGTACGCATTCTTAAATCTACGAAATTCGTTGTTCTTCTCCCAACCAAGGAGATTTCATTTTTAAAAAAAAGTTGAACTTGCGAATATAGAGTTGTTAATGTGTGTAGGAAGGTGAAAGGCAGAGTGAATCGTGTTGCCATTAATATTCGGTGATGCTTTTCCAGTGTAGGCAAGAAGGAGCACTATAGGGAGGTTGCAGTCAACATGTCTCAAATTCTGGTGGTAGTGTCTAATCAAGCCTTGCACTATTAGGAGCAGAAGATATGTTTTCCCTGTTCCTGCCCCCCCAATAAGAAACAAATGTATTTTTTTCTTGTGGCGCTAGTTGTTTGCGCAACATTACATCGTTGAATAGTTGTCTTTGCTCCTTGTTGAGTGATCTTATCTTCTGGAAGTACTCTGCATTGTCCATTAGAACTTGCTCCTTTGTGGTGACCATATACTGGTTGCTCTTGATGTTTTTTGATACCACTGGCATGTCCAAGGATATATCGTAGGAGTTCTCTTTTTCTTGCTTGTTGCTCAGAGCGGGACTTTCACCATTTTCGGTGTCATCCACAACTTTCATAGGAAGACTTTCTATGTCGTTATTAATCATCTCTGAAGGGGCAGTAAAGAAGAACTTGCTCGCAAGAGTGATTGTCAGGGTCTTAAAATTTGTTAAACTTGACAAACCGTAAGATTTTTGGTTTTTTTCTTTTATTGGAAGTATTGTTGTCATGGTTGTATTCGGTGGCGAAGGTTGCCAGACATAAGTCATCCATGTTTCGCCAATTGGTATATTTGTTGATGATACTTCGACAAGAAATGTCAGTGGACTTGTTGTCCAATGAATGTAGTTTGTCTTTATGCTTTAGAATGAATGCTCTTTTCCCCTTCTCATTTGTGTTTATAAATTGGAAGTCCCTACTGGACCTGTGCAACGGTAGTGAGAGAGTTATGAAGGCTGCAAGCTGTGCACTCATTTGTTGGGCGTGTAGAAAAGTATTCCCCATTTTCCTTAATCTCTCTTGCGTGGGGTTATTCTCTTGCAAGCATGTTGTCAATGTGTCGTGCATCGATTGTGTGAGTGTGGTGTCGATTTTTGTGATGTATAAGGTGCAATATGATGCAGCAGTGTATGGGTCCAAGATGAATTGTATGTCCATGTTAGATTGCCAGAGGAAGCTAATCTTTTTGTTAGCCAGAGGACGCTAATCTTTTTGTTAAAAGCATTGGTGAAGATGTCCTTTGGCTCACATTTTAAGAATAATGTTGGTATTGATATTGAAGCTCTTAGGGATAGGATGTATGTTTCTATGTCTATTTGTAGACTGTTCAACCATTGTGGGAACTTAACGTCTTCTATGGTTTCAATTCTTTGAATCCCTTGCCAAATCTGAATACATGCTTCTTTGCGTAGTCTTTCTTTATGATCGGGTGATGTTCGAAGGTTTTCAAAGTCCCTATTCCTATTCCTGACTTCATTAACTGTTCAATGTTCGTGTTATTTTTTACATCTTTTGCACAAAGCAATTTATTTTTTAGCATTCCTTTTCTTAAGCGTACCCATATGGATTGCATCACTTGATGGATCATAACCTTTATAGATTTAAAAAAAAGATTTGTAATGTTATGAATTGCCTTCATAACGGATGTTACAACTTGATGTAGATGCAAGGAATCAATCCATATGTCTAGAAAAAACTTAAATCCATGCACTAACACTCCACATAAATGTGTCTTCAAAAAGTATATTCCTTGTAGCTTAGGTGGAGTGTTGACGAATAGAGGTAATGTTGTTGTATTCTTTTCTTTTTTTTCTTTTTCAAAAAATATTACATTTCTCTTCCTCCTTATGCAAATGCAAACCCCTGTGACATTGCCACGGATCAGTAGAATGTTATCGTATTATTCTGATCCATACCATTTAAAATAACACACGTACTCATTTGGATAAGAAATAGCTTGCTCCTTCCAAAATGCATATATTTAGTGTAGAATGCTAAACAAGTCCATGATGAAATTCTCTCTTTTTTTTTTATGATTCTCTTTGTTCTGGAGACGTTGCACTCTCAAGTGCTTGCTTCAGATCATCACAGTTCACTGTACTTTGAATTTGCCTATAGCATCTTAACATGTCCAAAGCTCTTCTTCCAAAGAGTATACAAAGTATGAAAAGATGCCGGAGCATGCATGTTTGCTTCTATATCTCTCCAATAGACTTAAATACTTCTTTTTTTATCAAACCTATTGGATAATGCACTTCAGATAGATGGGGTTGAGGTAAAGCATTTTGATGAATGTAGTCTTTCAAAATTGCTTTTGCTGAGACCATTGAGGCTCTTGTTTTGGGCCTTCTTATTTTTCCATGAATGTCAAAATTATATGTGCCATGTGATTATCCTATAGTAATGCGATATGAATTATTGCAAATACTTTTTCCATTTATAATAGGCATTATCTGTTGTCCTAAACTTTGCCTTTTCATGTCATTTACAAGAAAACAAGAGAGTCTTGTGAGTAGGTATTCATTTCTCTTGATCCCTCTCCTTTGCCACACCTATTATCTACATCCCTTGATATCATGTAAGTTAATGGAATGCATACATCTATGCTTGCAACATGTAGATCGCATTGCTTTTAGCACAACATCTTCATTCATTACTCTTATTCTCTTTGGCTGATTTTTTAGTTCTGACTGGACTCGCTTTCTTTTCATGCATGTGTATGTCCTTTTTCATTTCTTTTGTACATTCTTATTTGGATTTGTGCACTTCTCCCTGTCAAATTTATTTGTCACTTTGTTTTCATGGGATGTTGCATCCTTGATCTTATCATAGTCAAGGTCAAATACCAAATAGTCCTTTGTTGATTTCATTTTTGTCTTTGATACAATTGTAGGACCATTTGAATCAATATCCATGTCATCCGTGTCTGATAAGCCAATGCTTTTAAACTCTTTACCCTTTTAAATGCATGTGAATTCGTCCACTCCAGATAAGACCACTTCTGAAACCTTTTGCTTTCTTGGTACCAAGGAACTCATCCACTCCTAATAAGTTATCACTTCTATAGTTGAGCGCATTGAAATCATCCAAGTTTGAGGGGACAACCACTGATGATATCTTTGCCCTTCTCGATGTGCATGAATTCATTGACTCCAGATAATACATTGCTTCTAAAATCTTTTGCCTTCTCGGTACTACTAAACTCATCCACTTCTGATAATATGTTACTTATATAGATGATTGTATTGAAATCATCTAAGTCTGAAGGGACAACAATTTTGATGTCTTTGCCCTTCTCAATATGCATGAATTCATCCACTCTAGACAAGGCCTCGCTTCTGATTTTTTCTTTCTTTCTCGATACCAACGAACTCATCCACTCTTAATAATATGTGATTCTATACTTGACTACATTGAAATCTTCCACGTCTGAAGGGACAAATCTTGACTCATTGGTTTATTATTTAATTGTATAGATGTCACTTATATAGATGATTGTATTGAAATCATCTAAATCTGAAGGGACAACACTTTTAATGTCTTTGCCCTTCTCAATATGCATGAATTCATCCACTCTAGACAAGGCATCGCTTCTGAATTCTTTTTCTTTGTCGGTACCAATGAACTCATCCACTCCTAATAAGATGCCATTCTATACTTGATTACATTGAAATCATCCATGTCTAAAGGGACAAATCTTGGCTCATTGGTATATTCTTTAATTCCATTAAAATTGTAGTATATCTTATCTTTATCATTGAAAACTACATGTCTTTTTTTAATCTTTAAATATTGCATGCTCTATCTCAAATCCTTTCCTTCCTCATAATAGGGACCATCCAATGAGGCTACATTATCATCCATACCATCATTAGTAACTTTCACAATCCTCATCTGTGCAAATGACCACTGATCCACTTGTTCAAACCCCAAAACTTGACCTTCCATTATGTTCTTATTTGCAAATGATATCATTTGCAAAATATCTCCCCAATCGAAAGCTTCATAGAATGTGAAAATGGACCTAGGGGTGTGAGTGATGTATTTTCTACATGCTCGTGGTGGTCTTTTAGCAACCTTGCATCTAATTGTTAGTAAAATAGGCACCATTTGCAACGACTTCAAAAAAGACATGATTTAATGGATAGGCGATTTTGAGGTTAGTAGGCTATAAAACAACAAACTTCTATCTAATTGTTAGTAAAATAGACACCATTTGCAATAGTTTCAAAAAGGTTTGATTCAATAGATAGGTGGTTGTGAGGACCAATTGCGCTTAGTAGGCTATTTGTGAAGCGTATTAAAAAATTGTATGAAAACAATTTTTCTTTGACTTAATCATTTGTGATTCAATGGATAGGTAGTTGTGAGGTTAGTAGGCTATAAAACAATAACCTTGCATCTAATTATTAATAAAATAGGCACCATTTGCAACGGCTTCAAAAAAGGCATGATTCAATGGATAGACAGTTTGTGAGGAACAATTGTGCTTAGTAGGCTATTTGTGAGGCCTCTTTTAAAATTGTATGGAAACACTTTTTCTTTGATTTTATCACTTAATTGTTAGTAAAATAGGTGTCATTCCATTAATAAGCAGTTGTGAGAAACAATTGTACTTAGTAGGCTATTTGTTAATCAAAAGGAAAGAGAAGGATGAAACGAAAGGAATAGAACAACATAAGAGGGGGAAGGAAAATCTTAATTTGCCCTATAAAAGTATAAAAATTTCTTCTTCCCTTCATTCATTCTTACCTCAATCAATTGGAGAAAAAGAGAACAAAGAATCAAGGAGAGAAAGGAGCAAAAGAGCAAGGAGAGTCTATTTCCTATCTACCAACTTTCAACCAGGTATGAAAATTTAAGTTCATCTTTACTTTTTGTAAAAAAAATTAAGAGAGAGAAATCAAGAGGGAAGAGAGAAAGAGAGAGAGGGAAAGAGAAAAGGAAGGCGGTGAGAGAGGGAGAAGGAGGGAGGCTGTAGGAGAAACATAGAGAAGGGAAGAAGGGCGGCAGTGGGGAGGGAAGAAGGCAAAGAAGGGGCGACGATGATAGTGGGGATAAAGGGGTAGGAGGGGCAACAGCGTGAAGGTGGTGCACAATGGGGAGAGAAGGTGCAGTAGGGAGAGAAGTTGCAGTGGCGGGAGAGGGGAAACACAGCGGCAATAGGGGGAGGGAAGGCACGGCAAGAGAGGGAAAGCACATGAGGGAAGGCACAGTGAGGAGATGGCAGGAGGGTAGATAGCAGGGAGGGGGATATGCTCCCCTCTCTCTTATCCCTTGGTGGCCACAGTCATTGCCACCACTGAGGATAATCCCCCTCTTCTCATGGTAGAGGAGAGAAAAGACAATGAACAATGGAGGAAGTGGGAGAGGAAGATGGATGGGAGGGCAATGATGGTGTGAGAGAGTGCGACGAGAAGACGGTAGGAGGGCGGCGGTGCCAAGAGAGTGTGCACAAGAAGGAGATATAATGTTAGAAGATTGGTTAACAATATGCCACCACTAGTTAGTGATGTGATTTGATGGACAATGGCAAGTCCATAAAGCCAGGATTGTGTCTTGGGGCTAGATGGGCTCAAGAGGATGGTAAAAGAATGAGAAGAGAGAGTGGTATAAAGAGATTAGGGTTGGCCCTCCCTTCAAAAGGTGACTTGTATAAAAGGCCAAATGGTTGACTTTGGTCTTCATTGTTGTATGCACAAGTTTGGAATAGAAGTTCCCTCTTCTCTTCAAGTGTTTTTGGGTGTTCTCTTGTTTCCTTTGTAGTGCCTTTTTGTTTGCCACTCCATCCCCTTTCACTCTCCTCTTCCCTTCTCCTTCTCCCTCCCTTCTCCCCTCTCTTCTCCCCTTCTCCCTCTTCCCTCTTTCTCTTATGGAAACACATTGCAACAATCCGGGAGCCACTTGAGTGACACATGCAGACGGATAGTGCCTTGCATTTCTCTCACAAGGAGTAGCTTGGAGTGGAGGCTCCATTGGCATTCCTTCAAGATCCCCACGACACGTGAGTCACCGTCGAGACCACATTTTTGGCATCGCTATTGCCGAGGAGTTCAAGGTATGCTTTTGCATTGCATTTTCTTTCTCTTTTCATCTACCCATTGCTCTTTGTTTCATGCTTAACTTGGAGCTTTGATAGTAGAGTTGTAGGAGAGGAAAAAGTGAAAAAGTTTGTGTTTGGATTGAAAAAAGAAGCAATATCATTTTTTGTTGGAAAGCATTTTAGATCATTTGAAGCTTGTTTTTTTTGTTTTTTAGTGTCTTAAGTTGGTGATAAGATAGTTGGAAGATTGCTAAGGAATTTATGATGTCAAAACTCACAAAAAACAACCAAGAATGAGGAATCAAGCTGAAAATCGAAGTGGTTTTGAGTGCTGATAGTCACCTCTTCAAGAAATCTCTCATTTTGCATTCAAATGTTGTTTTTCTTTCTTGTTTTTGCATTGAGTAGGTAGATTCGGTAGTTTAGCATCCCCCCATCATAAAAAAACATGAACAAAAACTTCCAAATAATCAAGAATCACCAAAAACCAGTATGTGAAACTGTGCATTCCTATCCCCATGGGTCATCACCTTAGCGCTATCCCACTGGTCAAATTTGCATTGACCCATCACCTTAGTGCTATCTCACCACTCAAACTTTCATTGACCCATCGCCATGGACCCATCCCCATGACCTGACACATGTCAATACTTAACCCGTCACCCTAATTAAATGCTCTCAGTCAGCTATCCCATCGGTCAAGCATGCATTGACCCGATGCCATTAGGCTATCCTGCTAGTTGTTGCCTTAGCTCTATCCCCATAGGTTGTCACCATACCTTTATCTCATCGATCAAATAGGTGTTGGCGTGTTGCTTTAACTCTATCCCACCGGTTGTTTCCTTAACTCTATCATGCCGACTTGCTATCCCCACGGGTCATCACCATAGCCCTATCCTGTCGGTCAAACATGCATTGGCTCATTTCTTTAACTCTATCCCTCCATTTGTCACCTTAGCGCTATCTTGTCAACCTGATATCCCCACGGGTCATCACTATAGCCCTATCCCCACGGGTCATCGCCATAGCCATAAGGGGCTGCTACCCCTTGACCCCACATCAAGGCATACTCAACCTAGAATTGGGGCATCAACTGCACAAACTAACACATTCACTTGAGATCAGGAAGAATCCTAAGAGCTGACCCAAAGCACAAAGATGATGCCTTAAACAACATTCTAACTAGCTACGTGCCGAGTTTCACAACTATTTAGTCAGGATCCTCAATACTTGGTGCCCCCAAATTCTACTTTAGTACGTCCTCAATCACCTACTCCTTCCACAACATCTCGAATACGGGACTCATTTGTAAACATGCTAGGAAGGTTTGGTCTGAGTGACCCACCCACCGCAGAAATGGTGAACCCATTTGCTGGGTAGACTAGGGCAATGATAGAGGCTCAAATGTCAACCCAAACACCAATGTCAAAAGCAATACTCAAGGGGCCAAGTCCCACAATACCTAATGGCAATCAACCCCCATCGTACCAATTCTTTGATGATAGACAATCCTATGGGGATGGAGTTGGACCCACATTCTCACAAGGGCCCCAAATGCTAGAGCAAAGGGGGCAGACGAGTAACCTTGAAGGCTCACAGTTAAGACCCTCCACCTCAGAATCCCCTATGATTCCTCCTTGCAACAAAACATGGGAGATATTCCCTACCCAACAAGTGCCCCTTATAAGCCTATTCTTGCAAGGGACATACCACTCCCTAGAGGACCTCTAGTCCAACCTGTTAGGCCTAACCCAACCCAAGTGAGAATGCAAATGCCTAGTGGGCCTGAATCCTCCCATCCCAACCTCGTGCCATCAAATCCATGGAGCCCTTCATCAGGACCACCAAAGTATGGGACATCGCCCACCATTCCACAACCTTCTCCTATATTTCAAACGGTCCTTACAGATGAAGCTATGAGAATCCTAGTGCAAGCGCTAGAAAGGGGGGCTGCTGCTCCACCACCAATGTTTCTAGGAAGGGATAACAACCTCTCTAGGAGCAAGCCTATCACAATATCCAAGATAATCACCAAGTTTGTAGGAGAAGGAGACCCAATCTCCCATGTTGAGACATTTGAACAAATCTATGAGACGTTTGGTGATATTGGGGATCTATTCAAGGTAAATGCTTTTAGCTTGAGTATTGATGGCAATGCTGGACAATGGTTTAGAGCCTTATAAAGCTAAAATTAAAGAAACAATCTGAGATAGAGAAAGATTTTGTGTGACAATAGATCACATGAGATACAAAATAAATCTTTAGATAGATGACTGTGCACACCTACTGGGTTTGTTGTAGTATACAAAATGTTTAGCCACAAAGGCTTGATAGTTGATCATGACACAGTCGTGATCACGACACACAATAACTATATGATCCTTGTAGGAGTTCACAACCATGCTTACTTCCATCTAATCCTACTCTACAATATATTTATCTAAGCAACCGACTCTCATCACCTCTAAACGATCACAGGTCGGTGCAGATAGCCGCACACACAGGTAAGAGGTAAGAAGAACCCTCCTTCAAAGGTGACAACCACCCACCACATAAGATTGCATGCAAGATGACCAATCGAGCACGTTTGATTGCATAGGCCAATCCCATTGCTTGTGATTGCCCCACCTAGCCAATCAGATGATCCTCCATTAACTTTAGGACTATAGAGTCCTCCCCATGAGGATGAGCTTCAAGGCTTTGAGCCAACATACCCGCCCTTGGTCGAAATGGGGAGTCCTTGACATGCTCTCAAAGAGCAAGAAAACAACATGGCTAGCTCACAAACAACTCAGTATAAAAAACTTCATCAACAAAAAGAAAAACTGCTCACAAAGAGGTCGTTTGCCCACACAGAGCTCATCTGCTCACACAGAGCCCGACAACAAAGTATTCTTCAAAAAGCCCATCCCTGATCCTTCAAGAACTCAACTTCTACAAACATAGACATCTCATTTGCAACTTCCACAATCATGGCCTTCTCTTTATCTTTATCTAATTTTGTGACTTCATCATGTTTCTTGGTGTAGCAAAACTTCTCCACATGACCATCTCTTCCACAATAAGAATAATGTCAAGTGTCTTGCATGGTTTTCTTCTTTTTGTCAATAGCTAAGTAAGCTATTGAGTCATAGATAGACAAAGTGGTTCTCTTGTCCTCACTCATAAGCATTGCCACATAGTTGAGGAAGTCTAGATTATCATCAAGATGTAATATTCAGATTATCTCTCCATACTACTCTGTGGGTAGACTTCTTAAAAGAATCACCTTCTTGTCTTTGTCCTCCACTTTAGCTCCAATATCACTAAGATGTCTAAGGAGAGCTTGCATTTGATTTAGAAATACCCCAAGGTCTCTGATTCATCCATTTGAAGGTCAAACAAATCTAGCTTTAAATTAGACTTCGAATGCTTCATTTTAACACTGAAAAGTGTTTCTAGAGTAAGCCAATTCTCAGTAGCAGCTGACTTATCAACATCAAGATGATGGAAATAATCAGGTCCAAGAGCTGTGCCTATGAAATCGACTGCCTTCTCATCTCTTTGCTCCCAAAGCGATATTTTATAACAGCATCAATGGAGCATTTTGTTAAGCTCAAAATCCACAAACCCTTTTGCATGAACAACAAATGTGTGTCTAATTTGTCGATCAAGCGTAAAACACCGTTTTTGCCTTAGTGTCATGCACAACCATGAAAAAAAGAACGGTCCTAGGTGTGTTATTCAAACAAGTACTTATCGGATGGGGGCTCCACTTTGCACGCAAGTCTGTTTCAACTACGTTGAAGTGCGTGCAAAGTATTGTCACCATCAGATATGCTTTGCATGGTCGATCACGCCTCATACACCATTTTTTCTCTAGTGATATGCACATCCGCAAAAAAACACGCCCTTAGGTGTGTTATCTGACCAAGTACTTATCGGATGGGTGTGCCTCTTTGAGAACATTTCAATACCACCTAGGTTGAGGCATACGAAAAGTGTTGTGCCCATCGGATATCCTTTGCATGGTCGATCGAGCATCAAATACTATTTTTGCTCTAGTGTCATGCACATCCATAAAAAAACACGCTGCTAGGTATGTTATCCGATCAAGCGCTTATGGGATGGGAGTGCCACTTTGCATGTAAGTCAATTCCACCTAGTTGAAGGTGTGTCCAAAGTATTGTGCCCATCGAATATGCTTTGCATTGTCGATCAAGCATAAAACACCATTTTTGCCTTAGTGTCATGCACAACCATGAAAAAACACGGTCCTAAGTGTGTTAATCAAACAAGTACTTATCGGATGGGGGCTCCAGCTTGCACGCAAGTTCATTTCAACTAGGTTGAGATGCGTGCAAAGTATTGTCACCATCGGATATGCTCTGCATGGTCGATAACGCATTATACAATGTTTTTCCCGTAGTGATATGCACATCCGCAAAAAAACATGCCCTTAGGTATGTTATCTGACCAAGTACTTATGGAATGGGTGTGCCTCTTTGAGAACATTTCAATACCACCTAGGTTAAGGTGTAGGAAAAGTATTGTGCCCATCGAATATGCTTTGCATGGTCGATCGAGCATTAAATACCATTTTTGCCTTAGTGTCATGCACATCCATAAAAAAACACGCTGCTAGGTGTGTTATCCGATCAAGTACTTATGCGATGGGAATGCCACTTTGCATGTAAGTCAATTCAACCTGGTTGAAGGTGCCTGCAAAGTATTGTGCCCATCGGATATGCTTTGCATTGTCGATCAAGCATAAAACACCGTTTTTGCCTTTGTGTCATGCACAACCATATAAAAACACAGCCCTAGGTGTGTTATTCAAGTAAGTACTTATCGGATGGGGGCTCCGGTTTGCACGCAAGTCCGTTTCAACTATGTTGAGATGCTTGCAAAGTATTTTCACCATCGGATATGCTTTGCATGGTCGATCATGCATTATACACCATTTTTTCCCTAGTGATATGGACATCCGCAAAAAAACACGCCATTAGGTGTGTTATCTATCCAAGTACTTATTGGATGGGTGTGCCTCATTGAGAAAATTTCAATACCACCTAGGTTGAGGTGTACAAAAAGCTTTTTGCCCATCAGATATCCTTTGCATGGTCGATCGAGCATGAAATACTATTTTTGCTCTAGTGTCATGCACATCCGTAAAAAAACACGCTGCTAGGTATGTTATCCGATCAAGCACTTATGCGATGCATGTGCCACTTTGCATGTAAGTCAATTGCACCTAGTTGAAGGTGTGTGCAAAGTGTTGTGCCCATCGGATATGCTTTGCATTGTCGATCAAGCATAAAACACCATTTTTCCTTAGTGTCATGCACAACCATGAAAAAACACGGTCCTAGGTGTGTTATTCAAACAAGTACTTATTGGATGGGGGCTCCACTTTGCACGCAAGTCCATTTCAACTAGGTTGAGGTGTGTGCAAAGTATTTTCACCATCAAATATGCTTTGCATGGTCGATCATGCATTATACACCATTTTTTCCCAAGTGATATCCACATCCGCAAAAAAACACGCCCTTAGGTGTGTTATCTGACCAAGTACTTATCGGATGGGTGTGCCTCTTTGAGAACATTTCAATACCACCTAGGTTGAGGCATACGAAAAGTGTTGTGCCCATCGGATATCCTTTGCATGGTCGATCGAGCATCAAATACTATTTTTGCTCTAGTGTCATGCACATCCATAAAAAAACACGCTGCTAGGTATGTTATCCGATCAAGCGCTTATGGGATGGGAGTGCCACTTTGCATGTAAGTCAATTCCACCTAGTTGAAGGTGTGTGCAAAGTATTGTGCCCATCGAATATGCTTTGCATTGTCGATCAAGCATAAAACACCATTTTTGCCTTAGTGTCATGCACAACCATGAAAAAACACGGTCCTAAGTGTGTTAATCAAACAAGTACTTATCGGATGGGGGCTCCAGCTTGCACGCAAGTTCATTTCAACTAGGTTGAGATGCATTATACACCATTTTTTCCCTAGTGATATGGACATCCGCAAAAAAACACGCCATTAGGTGTGTTATCTATCCAAGTACTTATTGGATGGGTGTGCCTCATTGAGAAAATTTCAATACCACCTAGGTTGAGGTGTACAAAAAGCTTTTTGCCCATCAGATATCCTTTGCATGGTCGATCGAGCATGAAATACTATTTTTGCTCTAGTGTCATGCACATCCGTAAAAAAACACGCTGCTAGGTATGTTATCCGATCAAGCACTTATGCGATGCATGTGCCACTTTGCATGTAAGTCAATTGCACCTAGTTGAAGGTGTGTGCAAAGTGTTGTGCCCATCGGATATGCTTTGCATTGTCGATCAAGCATAAAACACCATTTTTCCTTAGTGTCATGCACAACCATGAAAAAACACGGTCCTAGGTGTGTTATTCAAACAAGTACTTATTGGATGGGGGCTCCACTTTGCACGCAAGTCCATTTCAACTAGGTTGAGGTGTGTGCAAAGTATTTTCACCATCAAATATGCTTTGCATGGTCGATCATGCATTATACACCATTTTTTCCCAAGTGATATCCACATCCGCAAAAAAACACGCCCTTAGGTGTGTTATCTGACCAAGTACTTATCGGATGGGTGTGCCTCTTTGAGAACATTTCAATACCACCTAGGTTGAGGCATACGAAAAGTGTTGTGCCCATCGGATATCCTTTGCATGGTCGATCGAGCATCAAATACTATTTTTGCTCTAGTGTCATGCACATCCATAAAAAAACACGCTGCTAGGTATGTTATCCGATCAAGCGCTTATGGGATGGGAGTGCCACTTTGCATGTAAGTCAATTCCACCTAGTTGAAGGTGTGTGCAAAGTATTGTGCCCATCGAATATGCTTTGCATTGTCGATCAAGCATAAAACACCATTTTTGCCTTAGTGTCATGCACAACCATGAAAAAACACGGTCCTAAGTGTGTTAATCAAACAAGTACTTATCGGATGGGGGCTCCAGCTTGCACGCAAGTTCATTTCAACTAGGTTGAGATGCGTGCAAAGTATTGTCACCATCGGATATGCTCTGCATGGTCGATAACGCATTATACAATGTTTTTCCCGTAGTGATATGCACATCCGCAAAAAAACATGCCCTTAGGTATGTTATCTGACCAAGTACTTATGGAATGGGTGTGCCTCTTTGAGAACATTTCAATACCACCTAGGTTAAGGTGTAGGAAAAGTATTGTGCCCATCGAATATGCTTTGCATGGTCGATCGAGCATTAAATACCATTTTTGCCTTAGTGTCATGCACATCCATAAAAAAACACGCTGCTAGGTGTGTTATCCGATCAAGTACTTATGCGATGGGAATGCCACTTTGCATGTAAGTCAATTCAACCTGGTTGAAGGTGCGTGCAAAGTATTGTGCCCATCGGATATGCTTTGCATTGTCGATCAAGCATAAAACACCGTTTTTGCCTTTGTGTCATGCACAACCATATAAAAACACAGCCCTAGGTGTGTTATTCAAGTAAGTACTTATCGGATGGGGGCTCCGGTTTGCACGCAAGTCCGTTTCAACTATGTTGAGATGCTTGCAAAGTATTTTCACCATCGGATATGCTTTGCATGGTCGATCATGCATTATACACCATTTTTTCCCTAGTGATATGGACATCCGCAAAAAAACACGCCATTAGGTGTGTTATCTGTCCAAGTACTTATTGGATGGGTGTGCCTCATTGAGAAAATTTCAATACCACCTAGGTTGAGGTGTACAAAAAGCTTTTTGCCCATCAGATATCCTTTGCATGGTCGATCGAGCATGAAATACTATTTTTGCTCTAGTGTCATGCACATCCGTAAAAAAACACGCTGCTAGGTATGTTATCCGATCAAGCACTTATGCGATGCATGTGCCACTTTGCATGTAAGTCAATTGCACCTAGTTGAAGGTGTGTGCAAAGTGTTGTGCCCATCGGATATGCTTTGCATTGTCGATCAAGCATAAAACACCATTTTTCCTTAGTGTCATGCACAACCATGAAAAAACACGGTCCTAGGTGTGTTATTCAAACAAGTACTTATTGGATGGGGGCTCCACTTTGCATGCAAGTCCATTTCAACTAGGTTGAGGTGTGTGCAAAGTATTGTCACCATCAAATATGCTTTGCATGGTCGATCATGCATTATACACCATTTTTTCCCAAGTGATATCCACATCCGCAAAAAAACACGCCCTTAGGTGTGTTATCTGACCAAGTACTTATCGGATGGGTGTGCCTCTTTGAGAACATTCCAATACCACCTAGGTTGAGGCGTAGGAAAATTGTTGTGCCCATCGGATATCCTTTGCATGATCGATCGAGCAATAAATACTATTTTTGCTCTAGTGTCATGCACATCTGTAAAAAAACACGCTGCTAGGTATGTTATCCGATCAAGCACTTATGGGATGGGAGTGCCACTTTGCAGGTAAGTCAATTCCACGTAGTTGAAGGTGTGTGCAAAGTATTGTGCCCATCGGATATGCTTTGCATTGTCGATCAAGCATAAAACACCATTTTTGCCTTAGTGTCATGCACAACCATGAAAAGACACAGTCCTAAGTGTGTTAATTAAACAAGTACTTATCAGATGGGGGCTCCACTTTGCATGCAAGTCCATTCCAACTACGTTGAGGTGCGCGCAAAGTATTGTCACCATCGGATATGATTTGCATGGTCGATCACGCACTATACACTGTTTTTCCCTAGTGATATGCACATCCGCAAAAAAACACGCCCTTAGGTGTGTTATCTGACCAAGTACTTATCGGATGGGTGTGCCTCTTTGAGAACATTTCAATACCACCTAGGTTGCAGTGTAGGAAAAGTATTGTGCCCATCGGATATCCTTTGCATGGTCGATCGAGCATGAAATACTATTTTTGCTCTAGTGTCATGCACATCCGTTAAAAAAACACGCTGCTAGGGATGTTATCTGATCAAGCACTTATGGGATGGGTGTGCCACTTTGAATGTAAGTCAATTCCACCTAGTTGAAGGTGTGTGCAAATTATTGTGCCCATCGGATATGCTTTGCATTGTCGATCAAGCATAAAACGCCGTTTTTGCCTTAGTGTCATGCACAACCATGAAAAAACACGGTCCTAAGTGTGTTAATCCAACAAGTACTTATCGGATGGGGGCTCCACTTTGCACGCAAGTCCCTTTCAACTACGTTGAGATGCATGCAAAGTATTGTCACCATCGGATATGCTCTGCATGGTCGATTACGCATTATACAACGTTTTTCCCGTAGTGATATGCACATCTGCAAAAAAACATGCCCTTAGGTATGTTATCTGACCAAGTACTTATGGGATGGGTGTGCCTCTTTGAGAACATTTCAATACCACCTAGGTTAAGGTATAGGAAAGTAGTGTGCCCATCGGATATGCTTTGCATGGTCGATCGAGCATTAAATACCATTTTTGCCTTAGTGTATGCACATCTGTAAAAAACATGCTGCTAGGTATGTTATCCGATCAAGCACTTATGCGATGGGAATGCCAGTTTGCATGTAAGTTGATTCCACCTAGTTGAAGGTGTGTGCAAAGTATTGTGCCCATCGTATATGCTTTGCATTGTCGATCAAGCATAAAACACCGTTTTTGCCTTAGTGTCATGCACAATCATATAAAAACACGGTCCTAGGTGTGTTATTCAAACAAGTACTTATCCGATGGGGCTCCACTTTGCACACAAGTCCGTTTCAACTACGTTGAGGTGCGTGCAAAGTATTGTCACCATCGGATATGCTTTGCATGGTCGATCACGCATTATACACCATTTTTTCCCTAGTGATATGCACATCCGCAAAAAAACACGCCCTTAGGTGTGTAATCTGACCAAGTACTTATCGGATGGGTGTGTCTCTTTGAGAACTTTCAATACCACCTAGGTTGAGGCGTACGGTGCCCATCGGATATCCTTTGCATGGTCGATCGAGCATTAAATACTATTTTTGGTCTAGTGTCATGCACATCCATTAAAAAACACACTGCTAGGTATGTTATCCGATCAAGCACTTATGGGATGGGTGTGCCACTTTGCATGTAAGTCAATTCCACCTAGTTGAAGGTGTGTGCAAAGTATTGTGCCCATCGGATATGCTTTGCATTGCTGATCAAGCATAAAACACCGTTTTTGCCTTAGTTTCATGTACAACCATGAAAAAACACGGTCCTAAGTGTGTTAATCAAACAAGTACTTATCGGATGGGGGCTCCAGTTTGCACGCTAGTCCATTTCAACTAGGTTGAGATGCGTGCAAAGTATTGTCACCATCGGATATGCTCTGCATGGTCGATTACGGATTATACAACGTTTTTCCCGTAGTGATATGCACATCCGTAAAAAAACACACCCTTAGGTATGTTATCTGACCAAGTACTTATCGGATGGGTGTGCCTCTTTGAGAACATTTCAGTACCACCTAGGTTAAGGTATAGGAAAAGTATTGTGCCCATCGGATATGCTTTGCATGGTCGATCGAGCATTAAATACCATTTTTGCCTTAGTGTCATGCACATCCATAAAAAAACACGCTGCTAGGTGTGTTATCCGATCAAGTACTTATGCGATGGGAATGCCACTTTGCATGTTAGTCAATTACACCTAGTTGAAGGTGTGTGCAAAGTATTGTGCCCATTGGATATGCTTTGCATTGTGGATCAAGCATAAAACACTGTTTTTGCCTTTGTGTCATGCACAACCATATAAAAACACGACCGTAGGCGTGTTATTCAAATATGTACTAATCGGATGGGGGCTCCACTTTGCACGCAAGTCTGTTTCAACTACGTTGAGGTGCGTGCAAAGTATTGTCACCATCGGATATGCTTTGCATGGTGGATCACGCATTATACACCATTTTTTCCATAGTGATATGGACATCCGCAAAAAAAGATGCCCTTAGGTGTGTTATCTGACCAAGTACTTATCGGATGGGTGTGCCTCTTTGATAACATTTCAATACCACCTAGTTTGAGGCATACAAAAAGTGTTGTGCCCATCGGATATCCTTTGCATGGTCGATCGAGCATTAAATACTTTTTTGCTCTAGTGTCATGCACATCTGTAAAAAAACACGCTGCTAGGTATGTTATCTGATCAAGCACTTATGGGATGGGCGTGCAACTTTGCATGTAAGTCAATTCCACCTAGTTGAAGGTGTGTGCAAAGTATTGTGCCCATCGGATATGCTTTGCATTGTAGAACAAGCATTAAACACTGTTTTGGCCTTAGTGTCATGCAAAAAAAAGGTGGTCCTAGATGTGTTATTCGACTAAGTACTTATGGGGATGGGCACGCCACTTTGCATGTAAGTCAATAATACCTAGGTTGAGATGTGTGCAAGGTATTGTGATGATCTCATATGTATTGCATTGTCGATTAAGCATAAATCAGCGTTTTTGCCTTAGTGTCATGGACAACAACCAATAAAAAACATGGTCCAAGGTGTGATATTCTAAAAAGTACTTATTGAATGGGTGTTCCACTTTGCATGGAATACCATACCACCGCTTTTGAGGCACGTGCAAAGTATTGTGCCCATTGGATATGCTTTACATGGTAGATTTAGTATTAAATACCATTTTTGGCCTTGGTGTCATGTACAACCGTCAAAAAACACGATCGTAGGTGTATTTTTCAAACAAGTAATTATTGGATGGGGATGCCACTTTGCACACAAGTCAATACTGCCTAGGTTGAGGAACGTGCAAAGTCTTGTGTCCATTGGATATGCTTTGCATAGTCGATCTCACATTATACACCATTTTGTTCCTAGTGTTATGCACAATCGTCATAAAATACGTTTGGAGGTGTGTTATCCAAACAAGTACTTATGGGATGGGTGCACCACTTTGTATGCAAGTCAATACAACCTAGGTTGAGGCGTGTACAAAGTTTTGTGCCCATCAGAGAAATGTAGATGCGATATTATTAGAAAATTCTCGGTATGTGTATATGTGTGTGTGTGTGGCAAACAATTTTGATACAACAAAGTAAACACCTAGTGC
Source organism: Dipteris shenzhenensis (assembly GCF_047967505.1). Taxonomy (NCBI): domain Eukaryota; kingdom Viridiplantae; phylum Streptophyta; class Polypodiopsida; order Gleicheniales; family Dipteridaceae; genus Dipteris; species Dipteris shenzhenensis. The sequence goes on from NC_141620.1 coordinate 23,725,133, forward strand.
ACAAATTATGCACTTCATACCTTGAGTAAATAAGCTTGTTGATGAGGATAAATATGCCCTTGAATAAAAGCACAGTTGTTGTATGACCACAATAGGATCGCTTTGACACTTGTGATTTTGCCCACATGTAAGTTTGCAAATAGTATAAAAAATCATATAATAATATATTAATAGTTTGCAAATGTGTATAGCAAGTGAGTAATGGGAAGTGGAAGTGGGAGTGAGGAGGGAGGAGTGGAATGGGAGAGGGAAGTAATAGGGGTGTATGATAATAAGTATAAAAAATAGTATAATAATATATTAATAGTTTTCATATGGCAAGTGAGTAATGGGAAGTGGAAGTGAGAGCGGGGAGGGAAGAATGGAATGGGAGAGGGGAAGGTAATAGGGGAGTAGGATAATAAGGGAGTGAAATGAGTGAGGGGAGTTAATAGGGGATGAAAAAGAGGAGGGTGAGATGGGGAAATATGGGATTTTGGGAAATGGGAGGAGTATGGGACGTGGTGGAAATGTGGGATGGGAGTGGTGGCAATGGGGGAGGAAGAAGAAATGGATGGGGGGAGGGCTAATGGAAGATTGGGATGAGGGATGGGGGTTCAATGGGAGAGGGGGAGTAATGGGAGCCAATGGGAGAGGGGATAAATGAAAAGCCAATAGGAGAGAGGGGAGGAATGGAAAGCCAATAGGAGAGGAGGAGGAAAACCTAATTTTTCTTATATATAGTCTTCCTTTTTCATTTATTCTCCCCTCATTTCATTCATTGAAGCAAGAAAGCAAGGACGATCAAGAAAGCAAGGAAGGAAGAGCAAGAAAACAAGAAAGAGCAAACTTACAAACTTTTTCCAGGTACTTGCAAATTTTTTTATTAATTCTTTATCTAGATTTTTTTAAAAAAATTTGAAGAGAGAGAAACTAGAGAGAGAAAGGTTCCTGCCAGGAAGGGAGGAGAAGGAGAGGATGGAGGGGCGGGAGGGAAGGGAGGAGGAGGGGAGGGAGAGGAGGCGGCGGGTTCGAGGGGAGGAGGGGGGAAAGGAGGGGGGAAGGGGGGGGCTGGGGCAGCCTCCCCTGGAGGGGGGGAAGGGGGGATGGGGGGGTGGAGGGGGAAGGGGGTGGGAGGGGGGCGGGGGGCTGGCGGGGGGGGGAAGGGGGGAGGGGGGGGCCGCAGCCGCCAGCCCCGTGGAGGGGGGGAGGGGGGCGGGGGGGGAAGGGTGGAGGGGGGGCTGGCGCCCCCCTCCAGGGGGAAGGGGGGCGGGGGGAACGGGGGGTGGGGGCGGGCAGCCACGGCCGCCAGACCCCCTGGAGGGGGGGATGGGGGGGTGGAGGGGGAAGGGGGTGGGAGGGGGGCGGGGGGCTAGCGGGGGGGGGGGGAAGGGGGGAGGGGGGGGCTGGCGGACATGGCCACCAGCCCATGGAGGGGGGGGAGGGGGGGGCGGGGGGCTGGCACAGGGGGGAAAGGGAAGGGGGGAGGGGGGCTGGGGGCTGGGGGGGGGGAAGGGGGGGAGGGGGGGAGGGGGGGCGGGGGGCTAGTGAGGGGGGGGAAGGGGGAGGGGGGGCAGGGGGCTAGCGGGGGGGGGAAGGGGGGAGGGGGGGGTTGGCGGCCACAGCCGCCAGCCCCATGGAGGGGGGGAAGGGGGGAGGGGGGGGGCCTGGTGGCCGCGATTGCCAGCCCCATGGAGGGGGGGAAGGGGGGAGGGGGGGCTGGCACCCCCCTCCAGGGGGAAGGGGGGGAAAGGGTGAAGGGGGGGCTGGTGGCCGCGGCCGCCAGACCCCCTGGAGGGGGGGAAGGGGGGATGGGGGGGTGGAGGGGGAAGGGGGTGGGAGGGGGGCGGGGGGCTGGCGAGGGGGGGAAGGGGGGGGTTGGCAGCCGTGACCGCCAGCCCCGTGGAGGGGGGGAAGGGGGGAGGGGGGGCGGGGGGTTGGCGGGGGGGGAGGGGGGGCGCCCCCCTCCAGGGGGAAGGGGGGCAAGGGGGGTTGGTGGCCACGGCCGCCAGACCCCTTGGAGGGGGGAAAGGGGGGATGGGGGGGTTGGGGTGGGAGGGGGGCGGGAGGCTGGCGGGGGGGGGAAGGAGGGAGGGGGGGCCGCCAGCCCCGTGGAGGGAGGGAAGGGGGGAGGGGGGGCTGGCGCCCCCTCCAGGGGGAAGGGGGGATGGGGGGTGGAGGGGGAAGGGGGTGGGAGGGAGGGCTAGCGGCCACGATCGCCAGACCCCCCTGGACAGGGGGAAGGGGGGGCGGGGGGGGAAGGGGAGGGGGGGAGCGGGAGGGGAGGGGAGGGGGGGGAGGGGTCGAGGGGGGGGCAGAGGGGGGAGGGGTTCTGGCGGCAGAGGGAGGGGAGGGCAGGGTCGAGGGAGGGAGGGAGGGGGGAGGGGAGCGGAAGGAGAGAGAGAGAGAGAGAGGGAGAGAGAGAGAGGGAGAGGAGAGGAGGGAGCCAAAGGAGAGAGAGGGGAGAGGAGGGAGGGGAGAGAGAGAGAGTAAGGGGAGGGAGAGAGAAAGAGAGAGAGAGAGAGTGAGGGAGAGAGAAACAAGGGAGTAGAGGGAGAGAGGTCGAATTCTTACAAGAGCGACAAATAAGATTTGACTTAGGAAAAGAATGAAAGGGACTTACTAGAAGAAAGTATCAAGAAGAATGTTGAACACAAATTTGAATTCTTACAACTAAGAGTAGAACTATCACGAGCAAGAGCTACAAATAAGATTCTTGCTCAAATAAGATTTGACTTACTATCACGAGCAAGAGCGACAAATAAGATTCTTGCTCAAATAAGATTACTATCACAAGCAAGAGCGACAAATAGGATTTGACTTACTATCACGAGTAAGAGCGACAAATAAGATTTGACTTACAAGAAGAATGAAAGGGACTTATGAGAAGAAAGTATCAAGAAGAATTTTGAATACAAATTTGAATTCAAAAGAAATGTACGAGAAGAAAGTATGAGAAGAATGTTGAACACAAATTTGAATTCAAATTTATAATGAATTCAAATTTCCCTCTCTTTTTTGAAAATTCAAATTTATGCGTAGGAGGAGTGGGCTAGTTTTTCTTATATATACTCTTCTTTCCATTCATTCATTCTCACTCTCTCCTCATTTCATTGAAGCAACCAAGAGCTGAAGAGAAAGGATAAGCGGAGCCTTACTTTTTTCACTTTTTCCAGGTACTTGCATTCTTTTTCATTCATCTTGTAATTCTTTTTCTTTACTTACAATTCTTTTTCAATTATTTTCTTGTTAAAGTTTTTGAGTTCTATTTCTTAAAATTCGTCTTGCAATTCTTTTTCTTTACTTACAATTCTTTTTCAATTAGTTTATTGTTAAAGTTTTTGAGGAGGGGGTCTTTTAGAAGGCATTACAATTCTTTTTAAATTAGTTTCTTATTTGAGTTTTTGAGTTCTATTTTAATTAGTTTCTTATTTATATTTGAGTTTGTAAATTTGAGAAATGAGAGAATAGGGAGGGAGAGAAAGAGAGAGGAGAGAGGAGAGAGGGAAAGAGAGAAATTAAGAGAGAGAAGAGGGACTCATGGCGGCCGTGGCCGCCAAAGGGAGAGAGAGAATAGAAATGAGAGAGAGAATGAGAAATGAGAGGAGTAGGGAGGGAGAGAAAGAGAGAGAGGAGAGAGGGAGAGAGAGAGAGAGAGATTCACAGAGAGAAGAGGGGCTCCATAAATGAGAGAGAAGAGTAGGGAGGGAAAGAAAGAGAGAGGAGAGAGGGGGAGAGAGATTAAGAGAGAGAAGAGGGTCTCCTGGCGGCCATGGCTGCTTGAGGGAGGGAGAGAGTAGGGAGAGAGAGGGAGAGAGAGAGAAAGAGAGAGAGGGAGAGAGCGAGAGAGAGAGAGAGAGGGAAAGAGAGAGGGGGAGAGAGAGAGAAAGAGAGAGAGGGAGAGAGAGGGAGAGAGAGAGATGTTTATAAGAATGAAACGTGGTGAGAGGAGAGAGGGAAAAAGAGAAATTAAGAGAGAGAAGAGGGGCTCTTCGGGGCCGTGGCCGCCAAAGGGAGAGAGAGAGAATGAGAAATGAGAGAGAAGAGTAGGGAGGGAGAGAGACAAGAGATTAAGAGAGAGAAGAGGGGCTCCTTAAATGAGAGAGAAGAGTAGGGAGGGAAAGAAAGAGAGAGCTGAGACGTGGCCGCCAAAGGGAGAGAGAGAATGAGAAATGAGAGAGAAGAGTAGGGAGGGAGAGAAAGAGAGAGAGGGAGAGAGAGAATGAGAAATGAGAGAGAAGAGTAGGGAGGGAGAGAAAGAGAGAGGGAGAGAGACAAGAGATTAAGAGAGAGAAGAGGGGCTCCTTAAATGAGAGAGAAGAGTAGGGAGGGAAAGAAAGAGAGAGCTGAGAGAGGGAGAGAGAGAAGAGGTGATATCATCATTTGTGCCACATCATTAGTGCCACCTTAGAAGTGCCACCTCAGCTGTCTAGTCAGCATTGACCCCTGCCAGGCACACACAGTGCTCCACAAGCACTTCATGTGACCACTCCTGCCACCTCAGCACAGAGCTTCATTGGCACACCTCTTGCTAAGCACAGTGCCACATCATCACTGCATGTGACTCACAGTGACACATCATCATTGAGCACCATTTGCACTCCTTTTGCCCCTCCACCTAGATCAAGTCGTATCTCTTGATCCAGGAAGAATTTGAGGGCGCTCCAAACAGGAAAGTCGCTCGTTTTTTTTGTGCTCTACACGCTCGTCACATCACATGCACATTTTGGCACAAGTTACACTCACATTTGAGCCTCGCCGACAAAACCACTTCCTTCATGCACATTTGCCTCTACATCGATGCATTTGACCCAGCACTTAAAAAGAACAAAAGAAAAGGAATTATTTACTGTTCTTTCATCGATCGATGGTTGGTTTAGATCTAGATCAGAGTAGACTAGATCGCCATAGAGGGGATGCTTTGAATTTCCCCAAGTTGCCAATCTAAGCCATGCCCGAAATTCTCGACTAGTACCTACTCGGAGTCAGTCCATATGCTCCTATATGGTTTCACATCATTACATTACTTAAAACCTTATGTTCATCAGTTCAATGAGCCACCAACATGCCACCATTGTAAAGCCTATTCAGCTATCTCACGGCATCGTGCACATCATTTCAGCATTGTAAATCCTCTTGGCTATTCCCGGCATCATTGCCACAAGCCTTGTAATACAGATCAGATTTTATATATTGCAGTTCTATCTTCACCAACGGTTCAGAGATTTCACTTGGCATATTCAGTGTATTTGCAGTTGATTCATATAGAGATCTTCACGACATTTTTTGAGTACATTTCTTGCACCATGTCGACTAGCAACCTCAATCTGGAGGCATCTACTAAGTTAGACAACTCCAATTACAGTACATGGAAATACCGAATGGAGACCATTCTTGTGCTTCAAGACAAATGGGAGTATGTCGATGGGTCTACACCTAGACAATTGGACAATCCAACTACCAGTAGCTCTACTCCATCTGTTGTCACAGCACTAGCAACGGAATCTACATTGGGATCTACATCTACACAAATAGTTTTCGCACCAGTAGTAGATCCTGCCATTGCCCGAGCTCAAGCAGAATGGGATAAGAAAGAGTAGTATGCCTATCACTTGATCAAGCAGAATGTGCAAGATGTCATGCTAGGACAGCTCAACACAGTCAAGACATCGAAAGAAGCATGGGATATGTTTGCAGCTCTCTACGAGTCCAAGAACACATCCAAGATTCTCATACTGAGAAACCAAATCAACCAGAGTTTCCGCAATAGTAGTGAAACTGGTCATGCTTATGTACTCCGCATCAAAGACTACAACAATCAACTTGCAGCAGGAGGAGAGACTATGAATCCCATAGAAATGGTTCAAGTCATTCTAAATGGACTAGGAGAGGGATACCAGAATCTAGTCCAGAGTATTGCCATCCAAACGGCAAACTCCGACACTGGAAGAACTTCAGTCAGTTCTACTTGGTGAAGAACTCAGGACTCAGGCCATTCAAGCACGTAAAGGTCATTCTAATGATCAGGCATTCACAGCTTCAGATAGAAGCAGAGGCAAAGGCAAAAACAGAGGTAGATCATACCAGAAAAGTGGTCATCATCAACAAAATCAAAGTCAGAATCAGCATCATCCTCAGCAACATCAAAACCAGCAAAGAGGAAATCATTCCAACTGAGGAAGATTTCAAGGACGAGGGAATGCATCCACCAATGTGTCAAACATTTAGTGCAACTACTGTCATAAGTTTGGACACTATGAAAGAGATTGCCGCAAGAAGCAGTACGACCAAGGCGGTCAATCCAGCAGTAATCGAGGGAATTTTTGAGGTAGAGGAAATCATCATGGTGGACATTTTAGTCACAGTCATTTTGCAAATGAACATGGAAATATGTTTCTTGCAAGTGAGGAATTGCATCAGACTGATACAGTGTACCTAGATACTGATTTCAATCCCAAAGAGGATTTCAGCTATCAAGTCAACCAAAGTGGAACAGGATCCTTGGTACATCGACAGCGGTGCATCATCTCATATGACAAATCATCAGGAATGGTTCACAGAGATGAAACCATTAGAAGGTTAGAAGAATGTCATCTACACAGCAGACAATACACCAAATCCAGTTCAAGGGACAGGTGTTATCCCTATGAACAATTTCACTCATACAAAAGGATTAGTCAAAGATGTGCTCTATGTTCCAAAGCTCAACAAGAACCTTTTGTCAGTAGGTCAAATGACGGAACACAATTACAAAGTCATCTTTGACGGTGATCAAATCCAAAAGATGTCAGCTAGTAGTAAAAGGTGTCAAGGAAGGATGCTTATATATAATGCTAGCTACAGTACTAGATAAGCATGCCATGTTAGCTCAAATGCAATAGATGCCACTATCTGCAAAATGGAATAAGAGATATGGTCATGTCAATTTCAAGTAGTTGTTAGATCTTAGGAATCAGAATATGGCTGGAAAAGTTTGCGAAGCATGCTGCTTCGGCAAACAAAAGCGAACCAACTTTGTCAGAAGTACCTCTCATGCACGAGGCATTCTTGATTTGATACATACATATGTATGGGGTTATGCCCAAACCTGTAGCATCAATGGTTCACTTTACTACTTGACCTTCATCGACGACTACAGCACATATTGTTGGGTCTACTTTCTGAAAGAGAAATCTGAAGTGTTTTCCAGATTTCAAGAATTCAAAGCCATGGTAGAAAACCAGATAGGTAGAAAGATCAAGGTCATGAGATCAGACAGAGGAGGTGAATACATGTCTTCAGCATTCATGAACTTTTGCAAAAATCACGGCATTCGAAGACAATTCACATGTGTAGATACTCCTCAGCAAAATGCAAGAGCTGAAAGGAAGAATGGGACTTTAGCAGACAGTGCTAGAGCAATGCTTAGTGAAAAGCATCTTCCAAATCAGTACTGGGCAGAAGCAATAGCTACAGCTAACTACTTGCTTAATCGGCTTCCTACCGAACCGATACAGGGTATGACTCCTTATGAAGCATTCATTGGACACAAGCCATGCATTGGGCATCTCCGCATATTTGGTTGCATAGCATATGCCCACATACATGATGATCATCGTAGGAAATTGGATGTGAAGTCACGCAAATGCATCATGGTTGGCTACAGTGAAGAAAGCAAAGCATACAAATTGTATGATCCCATCAACCGCAAAGTCATTATCTCCACTGATAAGTCATCTCTATATCATTGTTCCCCACACTTTGGACAACTAGCCAAATCTCCATGCTCATGATGAAAGAGAATACAATCATTACGGCAAGCATGGATGGTATCATAATCCATACCCACCATTGTTAGCATCTTTTTTGCTTCATCTCTTGGTGTGGGCATGGTTTGGTGCAGGCAACATCTTTTGGAGCAGCCTATGACAATTCAAACATACATAGGCTTCGAACAATGATGATTCGTGTAAATATAAGATCTTGTATTTCCTGGTATCCAATAAGACTACGAACTTAAATAGCTTTGACTTACCGATGGTCCATCAACACGTGCAACACCAACAATGGGTACTGGTTCGGGCTCCTCCGCATACATCCGCAAGTGGCGCATGATAATACGACGTTGATGTCGTACTTCTTGCTTGCAATGAGTGCAATGACAGTATAACCTCTCCGTAAGCCACTTCGTGCTCCCGGGCATTGGTGCATCATCGGATGAGCTTCCACACATCCCTTCCATCTACACTTATAAAATCACAACATAAGTTGCAAGAAAATATATTAACAGTTATAAAATAGCATCTATGATCTTCCCTTCAAGTTAGAATAAAAAGTGACTTAAAGCGTCGCTATATAGCGACTTTTTGCTCTGTTCCATCGCTATATAGTGACGTTTTTAATTAAAAATGTCGCTATATAGCGACAAAAAATGCTGTGGGTTAAAACCCAAAACTCGCATCGCGCGGCGCTTTCTTTAGCAATCTCTCTAATCTTTCAAGTAACCAAGGAAATCTCTCCTCCCACCTATTTTCGATGACCTCCCACCTATTTCTGACAACCTCCCACTCTATTCTCCACTCCTCACCCTTCTCCTAGCTCTTGTACTCCCTCTCTACCCTTTTCCCTCTTTGGTTTCTTGAAAGGAAGTTCTTCAAGAGGTGAGTTTGTTTCAACAATGTAGGTTATTTGTTTGTTAGCTTTAGTTTTGTGAGTGCTTCTCCTTGTATTGCTAAACCTGTAAACTAGTTTTCATGCTTGTTTTCAAAGGATTGAAACAAAAAATGAGATTTCAAGAAAGAAAGAAGACTCACCTCTTCTAGTCTTTTTTGTATTTCTCTTCCTGCTTTTTCTCCTTATCTCCTCAATCTCCTCCTTAAAAGAAGTTACTTTTGTAATCTCCTCCTTCCTCTAATGTCTTATTGGTATGTTTCCTCTCTTTTGTAGGGCTAGTCCACAACACCGAGCGGGACGTACTATTTCAGGTAAGTGCTTCCTCTTTTTTCCATTTATTATTTTTGTTATTTGCATTGGCTTGTAGCTAGCGCCTTAAGCGCTAACTGCAGTGATGGGCATAGGAACCCTCTCTTCCCCTCTCTTTCCTATTTTTTCCCTCTTCTCTCCTCTTCTTTCCCTCCTTTCCTTCTTCTCTCCTTTAATCTCTTTCCTCCTCTTTTTCCCTCCTTCTTCTCTCTTTCTTTCCCTCTTTTTCCCTCTTTCCTTTCCCTCTTCTTCTCTCTTTCCCCCTTCTCTTATGCTCATGCATAAGCATAAGCATGAGCATATATCTCCATCTCTTATGCTCATGCTAGTCCACAACACCGAGCGGGACGTACTATTTCAGGTAAGTGCTTCCTCTTTTTTCCATTTATTATTTTTGTTATTTGCATTGGCTTGTAGCTAGCGCCTTAAGCGCTAACTGCAGTGATGGGCATAGGAACCCTCTCTTCCCCTCTCTTTCCTATTTTTTCCCTCTTCTCTCCTCTTCTTTCCCTTCTTTCCTTCTTCTCTCCTTCAATCTCTTTCCTCCTCTTTTTCCCTCCTTCTTCTCTCTTTCTTTCCCTCTTTTTCCCTCTTTCCTTTCCCTCTTCTTCTCTCTTTCCCCCTTCTCTTATGCTCATGCATAAACATAAGCATAAGCATAAGCATGAGCATAAGAGATGGAGATATATGCTCATGCTTATGCTTATGCATGAGCATAAGAGAAGTAGACATATGCTCATGCATAAGCATGAGCATATGTCTCTTTTTTCCTCTTTTCTCTTTCCCTCTTCTTCTCTCTTTCTCTCCCTCTTTCCTCTTTTCCAATCTCTCCTTCCTTTCCCTCTTCTTCTCTCTTCTCCTCTTTTCCCCCTCTTTTGCCTCTTTTCTTTCCCTCTTATTCTCTCTTTCCCCCCTTCTCTTATGCTCATGCATAAGCATAAGCATGAGCATATGCTTACGCTTATGCTTAAGCATAAGCATGAGCATAAGAGAAGGAGACATATGCTCATGCTTATGCTTATGCATGAGCATAAGAGAAGTAGACATATGCTCATGCATAAGCATGAGCATATGTCTCTTTTTTCCTCTTTCCTTTTCCTCTTCTTCTCTCTTTTTCCCTCTTCTTCTCTCTTTTTGTCCTCTTTCTCCTTTCCCTCTTCTTCGCTCTTTCCCTCTTTCCTCTTTTCCAATCTCTCTTTTCCTCTTTCTCCTTTCCCTCTTCTTCTCTCTTTCCCTCTTTCCTCTTTTCCAATCTCTCTTTCCTCTTTCCTTTTCCTCTTCTTCTCTCTTTTATCCTCTTCTTCTCTCTTTTTTTCCACTTTATCCTTTCCCTCTTCTTCTCTCTTCTCCTCTTTTCCCCCTCTTTTCCCTCTTTCATGCTCATGTTCTTATGCTCATGCATAAGCATAAGCATGAGCATATGTATTTGTCTCTTATGCTTATGCTTATGGTTATGCATAAGACTCTTCTTATGCATAAGCATAAGCATGAGCATAAGAGAAGGAGATATATGCTCATGCTTATGCTTATGCATGAGCATAAGAGAAGTAGACATATGCTCATGAATAAGCATGAGCATATGTCTCTTTTTTCCTCTTTCCTTTTCCTCTTCTTCCCTCTTTTTACCTCTTCTTCTCTCTTTTTTTCCTCTTTCTCCTTTCCCTCTTCTTCTCTCTTTCCCTCTTTCCTCTTTTCCAATCTCTCTTTTCCTCTTTCTCCTTTCCCTCTTCTTCTCTCTTTCCCTCTTTCCTCTTTTCCAATCTCTCTTTCCTCTTTCCTTTTCCTCTTCTTCTCTCTTTTTTCCTCTTCTTCTCTCTTTTTTTCCTCTTTCTCCTTTCCCTCTTCTTCTCTCTTCTCCTCTTTTCCCCCTCTTTTCCCTCTTTCATGCTCATGTTCTTATGCTCATGCATAAGCATAAGCATGAGCATATGTCTCCGTATCTTATGCTTATGCTTATGCTTATGCATAAGACTCCTCTTATGCATAAGCATAAGCATGAGCATAAGAGAAGGAGATACATGCTCATGCTTATGCTTATGCATGAGCATAAGAGAAGTAGACATATGCTCATGCATAAGCATGAGGATATGTCTCTTTTCTCCTCTTTCCTTTTCCTCTTCTTCTCTCTTTTTTCCTCTTTCTCCTTTGCCTCTTCTTCTCTCTTTCCCTCTTTCCTCTTTTCCAATCTCTCTTTTCCTCTTTCTCCTTTCCCTCTTCTTCTCTCTTTTCCTCTTTCCTCTTTTCCAATCTCTCTTTCCTCTTCTTCTCTCTTTTTCCCTCTTCTTCTCTCTTTTTTCCCTCTTTCTCCTTTCCCTCTTCTTCTCTCTTCTCCTCTTTTCCCCCTCTTTTTTTCTCTTTCATGCTCATGTTCTTATGCTCATGCATAAGCATAAGTTAAGCATGAGCATATGTCTCCGTCTCTTATGCTTATGCATAAGACTCCTCTTATGCATAAGCATAAGAGAAGGAGATATATGCTCATGCTTATGCTTCTTTCCCTCTTCTTCTCTTTTCCAATCTCTCTTTTCCCTCTTTCCTTTCCCTCTTCTTCTCTCTTCTCCTCTTTTCCCCTCTTTTTTTCCTCTTTCTCCTTTCCCTCTTCTTCTCTCTTCTCCTCTTTTCCCCTCTCCTTTCCCTCTTTCATGCTCATGTTCTTATGCTCATGCATAAGCATAAGCATGAGCATAAGATAAGAAGACATATGCTCATGCTTATGCTAAAGCATGAGCATAAGAGAAGTAGACATATGCTCCTGTTTTCCCTCCTCTTCTCCTCTTTTCCCTCCTCTTTTCCTCTTTTCCCTCTTTTCTTCTTTCTCTTCTTTCTCTCTTCTTTCTCTCTTCTTCCTCTTCTCTCCCTCTTCTTCCTCTTCTCTCCCTCTTCTTCCTCTTTCCTTTCCCTCTTCTTCCTCTTCTCGTCCACTTCCTCTTTTCTCTCTTCTTCCTCTTCTTTCCCTCTTTCCTTGTTTGTTTTTTTCTTTTTTGTTTTCGTGTTTGTGTCTATGCTAGACATGGGATCACGTCGCTCATCCGATGAGTACGGAAAACCTCACAGGAGGAGAGCTCACAATCTATATGCTCTAGAGGACTTTGATTCCTCTCAGGCGACTACCCCGAGGACTACCCTTGGTCCGACTCCTCTCGGACCTAGCACTACGACTACCCCTGGTCCGACTCCTCTTCCATGTAGCACTACGACTACCCCTCAGGGAACTCCTTTGCTAGCCGCGCATGGCTTTGTCGAGAGTCCCGATGAGTTTGTAGCGTAGATGAGCGATGAGGAGGCAGCGAGATTCTTCTCTCTGCTACCTCAGAGGACCTCAGCAATTCCCTCCCCTACACTGATGGTTGGAGGTACTGCCCAGCCATCCCCTCGTGCCCCTTCGACCAAGGGGTCATCACCTACGCGTGCCTCTCATAAGGGAAGAAAGAGTAGGAAGGGCAGCTTATGTTGTGCTGACTCGGGAGATGTAGACGAGTCAGCACACTCACATTCCTATAGGTTTCCACTTGGTTCGGAGACACAGTATCAGTCAGGTCCCTTGCCCTCTCCTACTCCCACTGCTACTCCTCACTCCGGAAGTTCTCGCACAGCTTCCACTCCTTCTGACTCTGCTACCATCAGTCCTCCTTACTCATCAGGGGATCTCTCCTATCAAATCACAGCTGTCGGAGAGATAATAGAAGATAGAAAGGGCAAAGCAGTGATGGCCACCATGAGGCGGTTGATGAGCCATCACTTCAAGAGCGGCATTGCTATCGATTGGCGGTATCAAGATGACCAAAAGAAGCAGGCGGTCATCGATGAATTAAAATAAAAATGCCCTAACCCGCCAAATTGGGAGTTTAATGAGGATTATATGCGAGAGCACATGGGTTTGGTCTTGAAGCATCGTACATCAACCTTGCATACTTCCATCACAAAGGGGTTGGCTGAACCCAGTTGGGCAGACAAAGCTGATTGGAAGTTCTTCAAGAAGAAGAATAGGGACAATCTCGAATTGTTCGAGGGTCAGAGGAGGGCTGCAAAGAGACGGCTGGACATCGTAGGTACTTTGCACTTTGGTGCAGGCGGACAGTTGGCGTTCGAGGCAACCGTGGTAAGTCTACTTCTTCTCATTTAATGTGTTGTTCTATTTGTTTTACTACATATTACATGCACTTTAGCTAACTATAACTCTCATAAACTGGATCCACAGCAAGCTACGATGGGTCATCTTTTTACAGATGCAGAGACGCGATGCGCATTTCACATAAGAACAAAGCCGTGGTTTATTGAGCAAGAGGCAATGGGAGCGATGGTCGATTGGGCTGAGATGGCTGCTCGCACGGTATAATTCTACTCCTACTTGTAATCTCACTTTTTAAATTGTTTTATTCTTTAAGTTCCAATCTAATTTTTGATTTATATGGTTCACTCTTAGGGTCAAAGCTCAAGCGTCCCATCATCGGAGGCGAGCGATCACTAGGGCCAAGGATCAGATGCACGTGACGAGGATCAGGGAGAAGATGTAGCTCACAAGAACCAAGGAATAGGCCAATAAGACGAGGACGATTCGGATTCGGATGAGTAGTAATAGTAGTAGTGCTAGTAGCAGTTTGCATTTTCTTCACCATGTATGTCATTTTGTATATCTGCTCGTTTGAGCAATTTTGTATTGCCCTTTCGAAAGGGTAATTTTGTAACAAACAACGTTGTATATGTTCGACATATATATGCTTTTGTTGCTCGATCATTTCATTTGAGCGATTTTGTATCACCCTTTTCACAAGGGAAATTTTGTTATAAAAAAACTTTGTTTTGTAATTACCAAAAAAAAAAAAGGATTAGTGGGGCTAAACAGGGCCATAGCAAGCCCTGTTTAGCCCCACTAATCCTTTTTTTTAAGTTCTGTTAATCGTCGCTATATAGCGACGTTTACCAGTGTCGCTATATAGCGACGCTTTATAGCGACAGTTCTTTTTCAATGCTTTTAGCAACTTTTATAGTGACGTTTGCACCCGTGAAAAAAAAATTTTTTAATGTAAAAAGCGTCGGTATTTTCATCGAAAAAGGGCCTATGCCTTGTAGTGTCCTTTCAAGAAGTTACTTTTGTAATCCTCTCCTTTCTCTTGAGAGTGCTCTCAACGGAAGCAAGAATGGAAGAAGGAGAGAGAGAGATAGAGAGCCACACAAGTTTGGTGGCAGAACCACCCTAATCTTCTTTTTCATTCATTTATATATGTGTTTGAGTATTGTACATAACTGGGGTAAAGGCACAGTGACCTTTAACCCCCACAACCTCCCACTTAAAGGACAATGTGCCTTTAAGGGAGAACAACCAGTGAGCATACTATCCAATGCCCATCAATACACGACAATACTCAAACCGCTGACTAGGTAGACTCTTCGTCAGCATATCTGCAGGGTTATCATCTGTATGAACCTTGACAAGATCTATGCGCTTGTCCTCAAGTACCTCCCTAATGAAATAGTACCTGACCTCAATGTGTTTGGTCTTTGCATGAAAGACCGGATTTCGTGCTAGCTGAATAGCACTCATGGAATCACTATGCAATGTCGGTACACCTGTATGAATCCCCAAATCTCCCACTAGCCGATCAAGCCATATAGCCTCCTTGCAACCCTTTGTGGCTGCAACATACTCAGCCTTTGTGGTGGTAGACAAAGCAATGCACTTCTGTGCGCGAGACATCCATGACACTGCACCACCTACAAAGGTGAACACATAACCAGAAGTGGATCTCCTACTATCCACATGCCCTGCATAGTCTGAATCTGTGTATCCAAGTACACGCATGTCTCCTTTACCAAAGCAAATGCACATCTCCTTGGTACCCTTCATGTACCTCATGATGCACTTAACTGCCTCCCAATGCCTCTTTCCTGGATTAGCCATATACCGGCTAACAACTCCCACTACAAATGCAATGTCTGGTCTAGTAGCTATCATAGCATACATAAGACTCCCAACCGCTGATGGATAAGAAACCTTGGCCATCATGGCCCTCTCCTCATCTGATTTAGGACTATCTGTGTGACTCAGTTTCACATATGGAGGCAATGGAGTACTCACTACCTTCCCCCCCTCCATATTGAAATGCTGCAATACTTTTCTAACATACTCTTTTTGTGAAAGCCAAAGGAGTTTCCTACTCCGATCACGCGTGATGCGCATACCAAGAATATGACCTGCAAGTCCCAAATCCTTCATATCAAAGGCCTCATGCAACTTGGCCTTTAATGCATCTAGCTCATAAGTATTCTTGCTAGCCAATAGCATATCATCCACATATAGTGCCCAGATTATCAGGCTATTATCCTTAGCCCTTTTAGTGTAGAGGCAGTGATCAATTTCACTCCTTCTAAAACCCTGGGACCGAATGAAAGCATCAAACTTCTGATACCATTCTCTAGGTGCTTGCTTAAGACCATAGAGACTCTTCTTCAGCTTGCAAACTAAATGCTCTTTGCCCTTTTCTTCAAAGCCTTTCGGCTGCACCATGTAAATTTCCTCATGCAAATCCCCATGCAAGAAAGCTGTCTTGACATCCATCTGCATAAGCTCCATATCCTCTGCTGCCACTAGTCCAAGCATGCATCTAAGTGTGGTCATCTTCACAACTGGAGAGAATATCTCATCAAAGTCCACACCCTTCTCTTGCTTGAACCCTTTAGCAACCAAACAGGCCTTGTACCTAGGCACATCATCACCTGTGACCTTCATTTTGTAGACCCATTTACATGGCAATGGTTTCTTTCCATGTGGCAAAGAAACCAAGTCCCAAGTCTTATTCTTCATAAGTGGACTCATCTCTGATTGCATAATAGCATACTCCCACTTGCGTTGATCCTCACGCAGCATAGCCTCTTTGTAGCAAGAAGGCTCCCCGCAATCAGTAAGCATCACATAGTCTACCCCTGGAACAAACCTATCAGGCGGTCTAGACACTCTAGATGATCTTCTCAAGGGCATTTCAGCTTGCTGTCCCACTTGCATATCAGCCACATTTGGCTCATCATTTCCACCAATAGATGATCCATCATCTACCCTTGATTGTATACCTGTGGGAGTACTTGGTTGTACCATTTCTTGCACATTTGGTGCATGGACAGCTTGCTGTCTATCAACATATGCAGATGGATTCACATCCTGGAAAGTGATTCTCGTCATTTCCACATCCCTCATGGGTGCCTTATGCATCTTCTTCTCATTGAAGACCACATCATGGCTGCGTATGATCTTCTTTTCTTCTGGATCCCAGAGACGATAGCCCATCTCTCCACTTTCACCATAACCCAGAAAGATGCATTTCCTAGACTTAGGATCTAGCTTCTTTCGAAGCTCTTTTGGCACATGTGCATATGTCTCACACCCAAATATACACAAATGAGAGTAAGAGGGCTTCTTGCCACTCCATGCCTCTTCAGGAATACCACCATCCAAACTCTTACTAGGTGATCTATTGATCACATGACCTGCAGTCTTCATTGCCTCAGCCCAAAAACCACCAGAAAGACTTGCATTGGAAAGCATGCATTGCAACCTTTCTTGAATGGTACGGTTCATCTTTTCTGCAACTGGATTTTGCTCTGGAGTACGAGGGGATGTAAGCTCCCTCTTAATCCCACGAGTATCACAGAAATGCTGAAAGTCATGAGAGAGATACTCTCCACCATTGTCAGTCCGTAGGCATTTAAGCGTTCTACCTGACTGATTCTCAACCAAGGCCAGCCATTTCTTAAATACCTGGAACACATCACTCTTCCGAGCTATAGCATAAGCCCACACTTTCCTAGTTGCATCATCAATGAATGTCACATAGTATTCAGCCCCGCCTAATGACCGTGTAGGCATGGGACCACATACGTCTGAATGCACCAAATCAAGCATTTCAAACTCTTTCTTTCCCCTTCTTTTATGGGCTGATTTAGTCTGCTTCCCATAGAGACAATGCTCACAAAATTCAAAATCAGAGAAACTCAAATGCGGTACATAACCCAAACGGCATAAGAGTTTCATTCCATTCTGGCTCATGTGCCCCAACCTGCAATGCCACAAAGAAGTGCTTGGCTGCTCGGTTATTGCAACAACATGATCAAATACCCCTGATACATGTAAGGGATACAAAGTCCCACACTTGGCACCCATGGCCAAAAGCATAGAGCCCTTTTGAATTTTCCAACTCTAAAAGCCAAAAGTGGTGTGAAAACCAGCATCATCTAGCTGACCCACTGAAATAAGACTCTTGGTCAGCTTCGGCACATGTCTCACATGTTTCAAAACAAATGCAGACCCATTTGCAAAAGAAAACTTTATGTCACCTACTCCCACTATGTCACATGCATAGTGCACACAACCTGTCTTTCCACTATCATAAGTGGAGAACCATTCCCTATGGGGAGTAACATGGAATGAAGCACCAGAATCCAAAATCCAATCCTGGGAATATGCATCATCTGAAGTGGTAAGCAACTCTGCAGATAAACTAGACATGAAGAGAATGTCATTGTCACTATCATGTGTGACTGCATTGATCTCCTCGATCTTCACTTTTCCTTTGTCCTCCCTTGGACTCTCTTCCTTTTGATTTGCACCCCAATTTGCATTCTTTTTCTTATCCCTTTGCTCCTCTTTTTAGCTTGTAGCAATCCTTTTTCATATGGCCGTTCTTGCCACAGTGGTAACACTCAATGTTTCGTGCCCTAGATTTGCTACGAGACTTCCCTCTTTCTTGGGACTTCCCCCTAAACTGTGATCTGCCCCTTTGCACATTTAAGGCTGCATCCTACTTGTTGCCATCCATAGACTTCCGTCTAATCTCCTCGGCCAACAAGCTACCCACAACATCATCAAATTTTAGTACTCCACCAGGTGCAGAGTTACTGACAGCTGTACAGAAGATATCCCATGAGGATGGCAATGAACATAAGAGAAATATTGCCTTAGTCTCCGCATCAAAATTCATTTTGTGAGCCTGAAGCTGGCTGAAAATAATATTGAATTCATTCAAGTGAGAAGCAATGGAGACCCCTTCCTTCATCTGCAGCTCAAACAACCTCTTCATGAGGTAAACTTTATTAGAGGCATTTTCCTTCTCATAAGTGGCACACAGTTTCTTCCACAAATCTTCCGTAGTCTGCTCATTTACTACTGTGAAATAAACTGACTCTGTTGATCGTGGTATTTAACATGTGGCTAAGTCATTGGTCTAGCATACCACGATCGAGGTATGTGGACTTGCCATGGTACCTCAATCGAGGTATGTCATCTGCCATGTCGGATGCCACATACCTCAATTGTGGTATTTGACATGACCGATGTCATCTATCTACGATACCTCAATCGAGGTATGTGGACTTGCCACGATACCTCGATCGAGGTATAGGCTCGGTTTGGTGAAAGAAAGTCTAGGACCTCGATCGAGGTATTGGCTTGGCTCAGTTGTCCTCGTGTGCAAATTTCATTGGAGACTACCTCGATCGAGGTATTTCACACCGCAGCAAAACCTTTGTATTTTCACTCGAGGGGGTGTGACACTCACCCACAAGTGGTCCAGAAGTGGACACCCTTAGCTTGCTACCTCCCATTCCCCTTGTCCTTGGAATTTTCCTCGATTGGAATGATTTCCTCTTTGCTAATTTTGATGTTACTGATGCTGATGTTGACTTTGACGATGATTACCACTTCTCTGGAATGATTTGCCTCTGCCTGTACTTTTGTCTGAAGCTATGAATGCCTGATCATTAGAATGACTTTTGCGTACTTAAATGGTCTACGTCCTAAGTTCTTCACCAAGTAGGATTGACTAGAGTTGTTCGAGTGTCGAAATTTGCCATTGGATGGCAATACTCTAGACTAGATTCTCATATCCCTCTCCTAGTCCATTTAGAATGCCATTGAACCATTTCTGTGGGATTCATAGTCTCTCCTGTTGTTGCGAGTTGATTGTTGTAGTCTTTGATCCAGAGTACATAAGCATGACCAGTTTCGCTGGCTGCTGTTGCAAAAACTTTGGTTGATTTGGTTTCTTAGTGTGAGAATCCTAGAAGTGTTCTTGGACTCATAGAGAGCTGCAAACATATCCCATGCTTCTTTCAATGCCTTGATGGTGTTGACTTGTCCTACATGACATCTTGCACATTCTACTTGATCAGATGATATGCGTACTTATCTTTCTTATCCCATTCTGCCTACTCGGGCAATGGCAAGATCTGCTACAGGTGCGGAAACTATTTGTGTAGCTGGAGATCCCACTGTAGATCCTGCTACTGGTGCTGTGACAACATGTGGAGTAGAGCTACCAGTGGCTAGATCATCCAATGGTCTAGTATAGATCCATCGACATATTCCCATTTGTCTTGAAGTACAAGAATGGTCTCCATTCAGTACTTCCATGTGCCATAATTGGGGTCGTCTAGCTTAGCATATGCCTCCAGATTGAGGTTGTTCGTCATAGACATGGTGCAGAAAATGTAAAAGTGTCATGAAAATCACTATCTGAATCAACTGCAAAACACTGACTGTAACAACTGAGCTTTGAACTATTGGTGAAGGTAGAACTGCAATATATATAATCCGATCTGAATTACAAGGCTTGTGGCAAATGATGCCAAGAATAGCCAAGAGGCTTTATAAGGCCAAATTGATGTGCACAATGCCGTGAAATAGCTGAATAGTCTTTACAATGATGGCATGTGTGTGTGAAATCAAATCATGTGCTATCTGCCCACTAAACAATCGGCAATGCCTATGAACACTCTGAAGTTTGCTCATTGAACTGATGAACGTCAAGTTTCAGGTAATGTGATGATGTGAAACCGTATGTGAGCGTATGGACTAACTCCGAGTAGGTACTAGCCAGGCATGGCTTAGATTGGCAACTTAGGGAGATTAAAAGTGTCCCCTTATGGCGATCTAGTCTACTCTGATCTAGATCTATACCAACCATCAATGGATGATAGAACAGAAAATAATTTCTAATCTTTGGTTCTTTTCATGTGCTGGGTTAGATGCATCGATGTAGAGAGAGATGTGCGTGTAGGAAGTGGATTTGGTGGCAAAGCTCAAAAGTGAGTGTAACTTGTGCCTAAATGTGTGCGTGATGTGACAACGCATAGAGCACAAAAAATCGATCGATTTTCCTTTCTGAAGTCCTAGATCAAGACATACGACTTGATCTAGGTGGAGGGGCAAAAGGAGTGCAAATGTACTCAATGATGATATGGCAATCAGGGGACACATGCAGTGATTGTGCCTAGCAGGGACTGTGCCTGTGGAGCCCTATTCTGAGGTGGTAGGATTGGTCACATGAAGTGCCTGTGAAGAGGTAACTATGCCAGTAGGGGTCAGTGCTAATTGGATTGCTGATGTGGCACTGGTTGACCTAACCCAGGGTCAAGTTGACCTAACAATGGTCTAGTTGACTGACCCCAGGGTCTATTTGACTAACCCAATGTCTGCTGATGTCAGCAAAGGGATCAGAATGCCACTTGGCACTGATAAGGTGACACAGATGTTGTGGCAGATGGTGATGTCAGCTTATAATGTGGTCGTGCTAATGTGGTAGAGATGATGTGTCACTGATGACGTGGCTACCACCATGGCTGATGATGTGGATCTTGATGATGTGGTTGCCACCATGGCAAATGATGTGGTAGATGGGGTGATGTGGCACTTGGAGAGGATAAGGCTGATGTGGAAATCGGCTGCCATGTTTCAGTGAAAGATGATGTGGCACACGGGTGCCTAATGGTGACATGGCACGATAAGGTGCCACATGTTTGTTTGTGGGCTGCCAAAATCGTGTAAAGATTCATCGAAATATTTGCAGATTTTGTTGGCGCTTGGGCTAGCTAAGGTGCTAGCTGGGGAGCCGTCGGTGGCGGCGTCTTCGCCTGGAGCTCGTTGCTAGGAGCCGCTTATTGAAGACACAGCCCCCAAGCACTCGTCAAAATGGCTCGAGGACACCACCTTCCTTGGCATGGGTGGAGACTATTGCTTGGTCTCTTGTCTTGATGCAACTGGAGCTAGTGCTGAAGGCTTTAGGCCCTGACTGGCTATAATGGAACCTGGAGGAGAAGCACGCTCGAGCCGCTGTGAGCTTGGCTAATTGGCTGTGGTTGGTGTAGGACGTAGGCAGAGTTTTGGTCGTAGAGCCCATCTTGATGGTCGTAGGTGACGACTAGCTGGAGCACTGGACATGAAGATTTGTGGATTGGTTGTTGGTGCTGTCACCGATGGCTATGTGCAAGGCATTGACGTTGGCTATGTGCAAGGCATTGGCGCTAGAGTTATGGCGTGGCTGTGTGCAAGGCATTGGCACTGGCGCTGAAGATAAGTGCTTCATAAGTCCAAGAATAGCCAAGGAGCATATCCATGGAGTGTTGATGGGCTTTCTAGGAAGCTACCTTGCAAGCTCAGGCAGTTGCATTAGTTGTCACCATAGCAACAAGATATGAAAGACCCAACTTCATTGTCGAAGCTTGACAAGGGGAAAGTAGACACTTCTGACCTAGTCATGAGAACCAGCAAAGGGTAGAGAGTTGCAAAAATTCCTATCTCCATTGAGGGCGTATGGAGGCAACTGTGTAGATGGAACGGGTTGCTGTGGGTTTGTGAAGGAGCTTTGAGTGTATGTTGGAGCTGGGTGTGAGCCCATCGTTTGGTCTGGCTGGAAGCTTGTTGTTTGAAGGAGCCTTAGGAGCTACAGCCATAGGACTCACAGAAAACCTCACAAATCTCTCTTTCTCTCAAAACCAGTAGAGCTTCAGGCTCTCTCTCTCAAACAATAGGATCTCTCTCACAACTCAAGAAACATTGAAATGAGCTCTCTCTCAAAAATGGATAGACGGAAATTTTCTCTCTCAAAACACACTATTCAAAAATTTTGGACTTTCTCTCCTGGTTTGGACTTTTTTTTGGAGCATATCTTCTCCACTCAACTTCACTTAGTGAGCTCAAAAATTGGGTTTTTTAGAGCACTAAATGTGTCACTTATATACAAATATGGCCTTACTAAGCTAAAAAGTCAAGTGGTGACCTCTAATTTTTAAAAAAATGGCTCAGTGAAGCTATAATTCCCAAACTCATGCATGGTGCCCCCATCCAATAACTATAATAATAATAATAGTAGTCTCCTAACTCTAGTTCAATTTTAACACTATGAAGTGAAAATATGACACCATATGAAAAGAGTTTGTTGAATTCAACATATAAGTGGTGTATAGATACACCATTTTTTTGAAAAAAAAGAGTTTGTTGAATTCGATATATAAGTGGTGTATAGATACACCCTTTTTTTGAAAAACAAACCATTCAATAAATTATCTTATTGGTGGTGTATAGATACACCATTTGTATGGAAAAAAGCATACAAAACATTATCTTATGCATCTGAATCTCGTTCAGAGTCATCAGATTCATGTAATGTATTTGCGCTTGATGGGTCAAGCCTTACCAAATGATGTTTAATATGGACACGACTTGGATCAGGGATTGTGATACATTTTTCAACATTGTATCCATGCTTCTTTTTAAAACTTCTTGTCCTCGATTTCCAGCAATGAATAATGCTACTGACTTCCACCTCTGTTAATCCCTCATTATTTGGAACCCATTCACGTTTCTTTTGCATGTATCCCTCATAGAGTTGTTTTATTATATATCTTCTCGGTAGATTTTTCAATGGCTTTGGTTCATACCATAAAGCTGTAAATGTTATAGGAGTTCCCTTGTCATCCCTTTTTATCTTAGCAACCTTTGCAACCCAAATTGGGCCACCTTGGTCATCCAACTCTCAACCTGGATCAGATGTCCAAACTGCAACAAATAGACCCTCTTCAATCTCATTAGATGGTATAAACTCTGGTAAGGGTTTGTCTCCCTTCCTGCCACAATATTTTCGAGGTAAAAGGCATTCCTCTACTTCCTCCATATCAACTAACATATTTATATCCAAAGGAAAACTTGGTGACCTAGCTTGTTCTAGCCAAAAGGATTCACAATATTCAATGCTCATTAAGTTTTCTTGTCTTTCTAAAGATTGGATAAGTGCTTCAGTTGATTTAATTGTCTCCAAATTCTTAGTTGATTGCTCAGGATATTTCTGCATCAAACTTTGAAGATGTTTAATGAAGTCTTTCAAGCCTTTCATTTCATCTATGTCAAGTGATTTGTTTTTTGCAAGAACAAATCTAGTTTCCTCCAATGGAATTATTCATTGTAATAAAGCATATGACTCACTCCATAAATGATCTCCATCTACTAAGTAGTGCTTCCATTGCATCACTGGAATATTGTTATGCATGTGAAATCGAAAGTAGTGTGGATTTGTGTGTCTTATTAGGGCATCATCTCCTGTTTGTAAATGTGGCTCTATGAATGCTCTCCAATCTACCATCCTCTCTAAGATAGCCACTTCTGATTCTTCCTTGCAAGAACCTCCAATTTTTTTCCCAATTCGAAATAGCATATCCTCCATTGTCAAAACATCCATTGCCTTTAACTCACCAGAGATAACACTGAAGATTTGATCTATGTCTTCATGTGTATGGACGACAAGAAGAAAGCCAACTTCCACTTC
Source organism: Dipteris shenzhenensis (assembly GCF_047967505.1). NCBI lineage: Eukaryota > Viridiplantae > Streptophyta > Polypodiopsida > Gleicheniales > Dipteridaceae > Dipteris > Dipteris shenzhenensis. The sequence continues at coordinate 23,748,658 of NC_141620.1, forward strand.
TTCAAATATTTTCAAGCCAACCAACATAGAGCATAAAGCAAATATATATTTATTCTTGTTCTCTCTTCAACAATTATCAACTTGTATTCGCAATGTGTAAGGTAAACATCCGTGAGCATCTCTGACCTTTCTTATTGCTTTCATGATTGATGTAACAACCTGGTTACTATCATGGTCATGCAAACTATCAATCCATACATCACAAAAGATTCGGTATCCATGTACTAATACCCCACACAAGTGTGTTTTTAGTCCACATTTGCCCTCCAATGCTAGTGGGATACGTCTATATCATGGCAAAGTGGTTGTATTCTGGTCCATGCCATCAACGGTGATGCACATGGACTTATCGACATGTGAAATAGCTTCCTCTCTCCAAGAAGCATACAACTTTCGAGCATCCTGCACATGACGTGAATGGATTGATCACCATTTAATATATCTTCCTCACTGCTGCTCACATTTACTATGTTCAATGGCATTTTTTAATTCATCACATGTCTTACATTTTGACATCCTTTGCTTTGATGGTGTCTTGACATGGCAAAAATCTCTATGCCAAATTTTGTACAAGGTTGATCATGAAATCATGCTCTCGTCTCTGTCTTGTAAAGTTTTATTGACAGTTTCTAGGATGAACTTCTTTGTCATTCCCAAAGGAAGATGTTGTTGGCATTCGACACGTCCATCTGGCATTGTTTGTTGAAGATGAGGCTGCAGTAATGCATGGTCTTCGAGAACTTGCTTTAATGTTGCGGTTGCATTTATAGTGCTTCCATGGCATTTAAGCTTGTAGGTATTTCCATGAATTGTATGAACCACTTTTTCTTTCACCTATGGTCCAGTATGTGCCATGTGATAGTCCAGTTAACCATAGACATCCTTGATTGCAAATGGATCTCCCATTAACCATGGGTTTCAATCTAGGTTTACAGTGTCTTGTGCTCAAATCTTGATTAGTGCCTTGATGAAGAAAGCATGAAAACTCTTGAAGAAGATAGTTATGTCTATTAGGCGCTGTCTTACTCCAAATACCAAGGCGTATGGCTGCACAATCATTTTTCCCAACTTTTCTAATGCAAAGTCTCTTGCAACAAACTCGCATTAGCATCCTTTCCATATTCTCCTCGGATAGCATTACATGTCTCGTTGGTTCTGGAATTGATGCCATGATTCTTCGCCTCTTCACACTCACATACTTTCTTTTTGTAAATAGTGTCTTGCGTTTTCTAGCTGTAAGACCATCAAACCTCGAATCCATTTCCCTTGAATCTTCATCTTTATAATAAAATGCTGTGTGGGCTTGAGAATTATTTGATACCTTATAATATCTTGGAAATGGCAATCTGGTAGACATGTTCATTGATGTCAATTTGTTGCCAATGCCTCTTGAATTTTGTGGTTGAACTGTTTCTCCTTCGTAACTCAAGATTCTCCCATCTATATTCTCTGGCATGCTAGCAACAATATTATGAAAAACATGACAAGTCTCAGATTCTCTGCCCCTTTTGCCTTGTGTTCGAGTGGTAACATCATGATCATTGTCACTAATATCATCAATTCCTGTTATTGCATCACTTATCCCATCGATCTTTGCATGTATTTTTCTTTGTGGTCCCATCTTATTATTCTCAACACAAGACAAGTCTTCTATATCAATAAGCATGTTTGAGTCACTTGCAACACAAGACAAGTATTCTCTACCAGTGAGCCTGTTCGAGTCACTTGCAATACAGGACAAGTCTTCTATACCAGTGAGCCTATTCGAGTCACTTGCAACACATGACAAGTCTTCTATACCAGTGAGCCTGTTCGAGTCACTTGCAACACAAGACAAGTCTTCTATACCAGTGAGTATATTTGAGTCACTTGCAACACAAGAAACCTTTTTTACATCAACATCTGTTACTATAATGTCCTCAATACCTGTGAGCATGCCACTATGATACTCTTGATTACTACTATAGCTTCTTATCAATTTGGATCCCATTTGTGTTATAGTCTTTTTCTTTTGATAATATTCTGTTGTGTCTTCCATGACATTGAAGGAAACTATCTTGGGGAAAATTGATTTCAAGAAAGCTAACCCCCATTTACAAGTACTATGAACTTGTAGTTGAGACATAGTATTATGGATGTCTAAATGTGAAGTACTATCCATTGCATTTTGAATGACACCTGCACTAGTCAACTTAATTATCTCCACTATACAGAGAAAACTCTGAGCATAGCCCTTAAAGTTGCCAATTGCTAAAGCTTCTCCGGAGCAAGATAACATCTCTAATTTTTTCCCCTCAAAATAAGTTTTCTTGATATCTTGAAAGTATGTCTTTGGAACAATTTTGTCTTGGTCCCAGAGTGTTCTGTGTGCTTGCATATCAAATATGTCACATTGTAAGATATCTCCCAATGTTTCAAAGTCTCCATGTGGATATTTTAAATGTACTTCAGGATTTACAACATTGGTGATTATCACTACACATCTTCTCTCACCACAACATTGAAAATGACACACATTCATAGGATCAAGACTATATAACACCACATCCATACCCTTTGTTAGGGTGAATATCTATTTTCTATACAAAAATAGATTAGCAACTCAAAATGAACATAATAAATAATCATTGAGCTTATTATTACTTAATAACTTCTATATCAAAACTAGCAGAGAAGGCATTATACCTAAACCCTACATCCTAAAATTTAAATAATTAATACCAAAACATCTTAACCACCGTAAATCCTAAACTTTAAACATTTAATTCCTAAACCCTAAACCCTAAATCCTAAACTCCTAAACAATAAATCCTAAACCTTAAACCCTAAACTCTAAATCCTAAACCCTAAATCTTAAATCCTAAACCCTAACCCTAAAATACAACCAAAATTTAATGAATTTTTTAAATTTGTGCAACAGGTTGGATATATCCCCCAACCTGTTGCTCAAGCAACAGGTTGGGGGATATATCCAACCTGTTGCACAAATCAAGAATTTCTTATTATTTGTGCAACAATTTGATATACAGTTGGGAAACATATCCAACCTGTTGCACAAATCAACCTGTTGCTCGAGCAACAGGTTAGGGGGTATATCCAACCTGTTGCACAAATCAAGAAAATTCTTGATTTGTGCAATAGGTTGGATATACCCCCCAACCTGTTGCTTTTCTTGATTTGTGTAACAAGTTGGATATACCCCCCAACCTATTGCTTGAGCAACAGGTTGGGAGGTATATCCAACCTGTTGTACAATTCAAGAAAATTCTTGACTTGTGCAACAGGTTGGATATACCCCCCAACCTGTTGCTTGAGCAACAGGTTGGGGTCACCCCAACCGAGGCCTGTTGTTGGATATATCCCCCAACCTGTTGCTTGAGCAACAGGTTGGGGGGTATATCCAATCTGTTGCACAAATCAAGAAAATTCTCGATTTGTGCAACAGGTTGGATATACCCCCCAACCTATTGCACAAATCAAGAAAATTCCTTGATTTTTGCAATAGGTTGAGTGCACCATTAACCTATTCCACTTGCAACAGTTTGGGGGATATATCAAACCTATTGCACAAATTGAAAAAAATCATTAAATTTTGATTGTATTTTAGGGTTTAGTATTTAGGATTAAGGATTTAGGGCTTAGGATTTAAGATTTAGTATTTAGGGTTTCAGGTTTATGATTATGTTTTTAGGGTTTAGGGTTTAGGATTTGGGGTTTAGGGTTTAGGGTTTAGGGATTAGAATCTAGGGTTTAGGGTTTAGGATTTAGCATTTAGGGTTTATGATTATTATTTTAGGGTTTAGGATTTAGGATTTAGGTTTTAGGTTTTAGGGTTTAGAGTTTAGTATATAAGATCATGAGCTTAGAGTTTAGAATCTAGGGTTTAGAATTGAAAATTAGGTTTTAGAATTTAAGTTATAGGGGTTAGGGTTTAAGGTTTAGGGTTTAGGGATTATAACTATTATATAAGTTTAAGAGCTTAGATTGTATAACCTAAGATTTAGGAAACTTTAGGATTTAAGATTTAGGGTGTAAGATTTAAGGTATATAGACTATATAAAATATGCATTCCAAAGTATTTAGTTTAGATATATATAGACTATATGTTATATGCTTTCCAAAGTGTTTTGTTTATAGGTACGATCCTTTGCAAAGGCTTTACTTTAAGTAAGTATAAGTCTACCTAGTCAAAGTATCCTATTGATTAGCGACAAGCACATAGGCTAAAAGCACACCGATTCATATTTTCTTGCACTCATGCTGCATGGTGTATCAGAAGGTACGATCCTTTGCAAAGGCTTTACTTTAAGTAAATATAAGTCTACCTAGTCAAAGTATCCTACTGATTAGGGACAAGTACATAGGCTAAAAGCACACCGATTCATATTTTCTTACATTCATGCTGCATGGTGTATCAGAAGAAATGAAAAAGTATGTGATAATAAATATTCAGAAGAAATATGTATTCCATATCATGGATACCATGGATATCTGGTGGTTGCTTAAGTAAAAAAATGATATGGATGCAATGATACTGTAGTTTTGTGCAAAGCCTTTAACAAAGTTTAAGGCTTTTGTAAAGTATTACACATAGTAACAAAGATAAGTAAGTATGCTAAACCTCTTCTAGATTCTATGGTTTTAAATACCTACCTTCCAAATACATTATCTAATTTTTCATTCTTCGACTAACTAACAAGTATCATACACATGGAAGAAAAGCATATATGCTAAAACTAAGTGTGTAAAATTTAATATTTTCTTATTTTTTAAATTAATTCAATTCTTTGATTGACTACTTTTTAAAATTGAAAGGTTATTAGTATATAATCTACATAATTTTAAATGTTATTAACGTATGATATCAATAATTTATATATTTATTTAAATTTATATAATAATTAATTTATATTTATATTAGTTTTTAAGTTAATAATGTATAGAATAGCAATATATTCACTAATTCTTCATTGTTTTAAGAATAAGTATTATATAAAGCACATATGCTAGAAGACTTTCCTTTCAAGTTATATTTTTTTAATTAATGTATTTATATATTTATTTATAAAATAATTATATAATATTTATATTAATTTATAGATTAATAATATATATTTTTACCAAATTATATTTTAACATTAGTTAATAAAAATTTATTATATTATGGAGTAAAAATATTATAAATGGATTTCTTATATTAATAAAGTGTCGTGAGAAGAGTTTTTTAGAAAGATTTATGATTAAATTTTATTTTGAAGTTGTTGTGTACGCAATAGCTAGGGAGGTTTGAGTGGTTTTGAGGTTGAGAGAGAAATTTGTAATAAAGTGTCATGAGAAGAGTTTTTTGGAGAGATTTATGATTAAATTTTGTTTTGAAGTTGTTGCGTACACAATAGGTAGGGAGGTTTGAGTGGTTTTGAGGTTGAGAGAGAAATTTGTAATAGATTGTTTTTCTTTTTGAGGAGTTTTTTGGAGACAGTTATGATTAAATTTTGTTTTGAAGTTGTTGCGTACGCAATAGGTAGGGAGGTTTGAGTGATTTTGAGGTTGAGAGAGAAATTTGTAATAGATTGTTTTTTTTTGTTGAGGATTTTTTGGAGAGATTTATGATTAAATTTTATTTTGAAGTTGTTGCGTACGCAATAGGTAGGGTTTGAGTGGTTTTGAGGTTGAGAGAGAAATTTGTAATAGATTGTTTTTTTTTTGTTGAGGAGTTTTTTGGAGAGATTTATGATTAAATTTTGTTTTGAAGTTGTTGCGTACGCAATAGATAGGGAGGTTTGAGTGGTTTTGAGGTTGAGAGAGAAATTTGTAGTAGATTTTTTTTTTAAAAAAAAATTGTTGCGTGCCCAATAGGCTAGGAGAGAAATTTTTGAAAATAGGTTGTGAGAGTTTGAGGTAAAGAGGAAAATTTGTGGGAAAAAAGATTTAATGCAAAAATGGTTTTTTGAAGTTGTTGCGTACACTATTAGTCGGAAAAGAAATCAAGACCAGAGGCTAGAGGCTAAGCATGGCAACGCTCGAGGGCCATAGGGGAAAGGAGATCGTGAGGGCGAACCATTATCATGGGAGGGGAAAAGGAATTAGAAGGGGAGGGAATGAAGAGGGAGACTATGACACAAGGGGAAAGGGAGAGGGGGGAGAGAAGCATGTACATGATAGGAGGAGGAATGTAAAGATGGAGACATCAAGGGAAGAGGACCATACTTTATTCGAAAGAAAGGATGAGAGGGAAATATCAAAGTACTAGCTAGGTGGCTTTACAAGAATGAGTGTGTCTCATCAAGGAATAGCCCCCTCCTTTTATAGCCAAAAGAGGGGGTCTCTCCCAATTAATGCATCCTCCCACATGCATGCTGTGTGTGGAAAAGTCTCCCATGTGGGCTAGGTGGTTACGCACTCTCAATTGTGTGCAACAACCCTTTGCCTCAATTTTCCACATAAATCAAGCCCCATATCTCAAGTCTATGATACTCCCTTGGTCTCTTCCTAATTTTATAATATGTTCAAACCTCTAGGAGGACAAGTGGAGGGTTGGCACAAGGAATGTTGCCACCTCATCCTACTATACCTCCCCCACATGGGCCTATCCCATATGGAGGGAATAACTCAATGTAATTTCCATCTCCACCTATTTTATATTACTTCTCCCATGGACTTTGAGCCATATCTCACTAAATGCAGCCTAGGTGGAGGGGTGGCACATGGAGGAGCCATGCCACCTTACATTTTATAATATTACTATCATGGATTATGTACAACACACCTTATGGGTCCTCTTACGTGGAAGGATGGCACATGGTCATGCCATGCCACCTCAACCCTGGGCCCTATGCACACCATATTTTATTATACTATTGCCACATATACAAACATACAGACATATTAATGCCTTTTTCCTTAGACAATTTTATCCATAACAGTTCCCCCCCCCCCAGGTAGGGAATGCACAACATTTCCATGCCTGGGTCCATCACACACAAAGAAAGGCTTGAGGTAACGCTTGTTGATCACCTTCTGGCCATATGGTTCATGCAGCTCCTGAACTTGTACAGACCCATTGCTACATTCCTTGATGACTTTGTATGGACCAATCCACAGTGGCAGAAACTTCTTATCCATTTGGTGGTCCAATCTGTTATCAAAGCATAGCACAACATCCCCCTCAGCAAAGTGTCTTTCCCATCCCTTGCGAATCTTAGCATCCAAGCGGGCCTTTTGTCGATTCTTTTGGACCTCTGTTTGGTGTAGTGCAAGGCGTCGGGTTTCATCTAACTTCTCAAGTTGTACCAATCTACCCTCTACATGTTCATCTTTTGTCATCCTCTGTTCTTGTGCCAATCTCAAAGCTGGAATCTCTATCTCTAGTGGTAAAACGGCCTCAGTACCATACACCAACTCAAAAGGAGTGTGACCTATAGATGTTTTATGAGTGATGTTGTAAACCCACACGTCTTCAGTGACCATTTTTCCCATGGTTTTACAAAGGAGGCCATTGGTCCGCTCTATTTGACCCATGGATGCCGGATAGTAGATGCTAGAATTGTGATGATTAATACCCATGCGATCCATGAGTAACTCCACTTCTTCATTTAAGAATGGACTCCCATGGTCAGAGACAATCTCCATGGGTGTCCCAAACCTTGTGTAGATACGTTCAAATATGAAATTTGAAACTGACTTACCATTTGCAGCAGGGACGGCAATAGCTTCAGCCCACTTGGTGACATACTGAGTGGCTACCAAAAGAGACTTCTTTTTGCGGGCAGTCATGGGCAAGGGCCCGACAAAATCTATTCCCCACTTCTGAAACGGATGGATGGACATTACTGGGTGATGTTGCCCAGGACGCAAATCCTTCCTACCAAAGAATTGGCATGGTTCACAAGTTTTGCAATACAAAGTGACATCCTTAAACAAGGTCGGCCAATAGTATCCAGCATGTAAAATCTTCTTAGTTGTATAGTCACTGGCATAGTGGCCTCTACAAAATCCATCATGATAATGCTTCAATACCTTAGGCACTTCATCTACATCAATGGCTCATCTTAGTACCCCATCCATGCCTTGACGGTACAACACATCAAGGAGGGTGTAGCGCCTACTATCTCTACGGATCTTCTTTCTCTCATAGCCAGTACAATCTGAAGGAAAGGAGAAAGCAGTCAGAAACTTGTAGATACCACCATACCATGGATCCCCAACTTTTATGGCTGCTACAAGGGTTACATCAAGGCACTCCTCTAAATCAATCAAAGCATTCTTCAAGTTGGAACAACCCCCTTTCACAATTTTGAAAGAAAAATCATATTCTTATAGAACTGCCAACCATTTGGCCAACCGGCCCATGGGATTTGGTGATTGAAGAACCTGCTTTGCAAGACTAGTGCTAGTGAGTATAAAGAAGGACTTTCCAGCCACATAATGCTTAAATTTCTCAATGCAAAACACCAAAGACAAGGCATGCTTGTCAACCTTTGAATAGCGTCGCTCAGTGTCAAGCAATTGTCGAGAAGCAAATCAAACGGGATACATGAACTGATCCTCCCCTTGCTGAGGAAGAATACTTGCTAGAGTGTGCTCACCAAACCCAGGATTGATATAGAAAGTCTTTGGCCAATCTGGATTGCATAGAATGGGTTCTGAAGCTAGAGCATTCTTGATTTGTGCAAACCCATGATCACAATCCTCATCCTAAGAGAAATCAACCCCATCTTTTAATAGCATAGTCATGGGTCGTGTCAAAGCAGCATATTGATCAATGAAGCAGCGATAGTATCCTGCTAGATTGACAAATGAGCATACCTGACGTTTGGTTGTAGGCGGGGAGAGTTTGAGGATGGCTTCTACCTTCTCGGGGTCAGGCTTGATGCCCTCAGATGAGACAATATGTCCCAGTAACCTCCCTTGAGTGGCTCCAATGGTGCATTTCTCAGGGTTGAGACTGCCATTTGCATCATTGACCCTTTGGAAAACCAATCTAACCTCCATGATGTGCTCCTTACGTGACGAGAATATACAAAAATCATCTAAAAATACCTCCAAGAAATCCCCCAAATAGGGAGCAAACCCCCCTACCTGTTGCGCATGCAACAGGTGGGGGTAAACCCGCCCTTCCTCCTCTCCTCCCGCCCTCTCGCCCCCTCCCACCCTCCCTTCCCCGCCTCCCCTCCCCCTTCCTCGACTGTTAACCCCCCCTCCCTCCTCTCCTCCCGCCCTCTCGTCGCCCGCTCCCCCTTCCCCGCCTCCCCTCCCGTCGGCCCCCTCCCTTCCTCCCTCCGCTCCCTTCCCCTCTCCTCTCGCTTCCCCCCCCCCTTCTCCCTCTTTTTTAAGGCGGGGAGTGGTGAGGAGGACGGGAGGGGAGGGAGGAGGGAGAGGAGAGGGCAGTCGGGAGGGAGGAGGCAGGCGGGGAGGCGGGAGGGAGGTGGAGAGGAGGTAGGCAGGGAGGCCGGAGGGAGGAGGGAGAGAAGGCAGGCAAGGGGGCGAGAGGGCGGGGAGGGCACATACGGGAGGGGGAGGCGGAGGGAGAGGAGGGGGTCGACAGGAGGGCACAGACGGGAGGGGAGGCAAAGAAAGAGGAAGGGAGAGGCGGGAGGAGAGGAGGGGATTAACCCCTAACCTATTACGCATGCAACACGTTGGGGGTTAATCCCTCCCCTACCCTAAGCCCCCAAAGGGCTTCAAATTTTTATTTTATTTTTAAAGATAAAAAAATTAAATTAATTTAATTTTAAAAAGAAAAAAAAGATGAAAAAAATTAATTAACTTAATTTATTTTAAAAAAATAAAAAAAGTTAAAATAAATAAAACTTAAAAAATTTTAATTAAATTTTAAATATAAACATAATTGATTAATTAAAATAAAACAATTAAAAAAAGATGAAAAAAATAAATAAATTTAATTTATTTTAAAAATTAAAAATAAATAAAACTTAAAATAATATTTAATTAGAAATTTATTTAGTATTTTGAGTTTGAAAATCATTGTAATTCTCATTTTTTATTTTTGATTGTTTTTCAGAAAACTATGGCTTCCAGTTTTGGTTCCAAGGTGTCTTTCAAATACCTTGAACATGCTTGGTATTTTATGGAGCGCAAATCAAAGTATTTTTTGGTGATCACTGCAGAGAATGTGTCAAGCGTGAAATATTCTCCAGAGGCCATAAGAAATGGTGGCATGGTCTTAAACATCAACATTAAAGAAAACAATTTGATAGAAGTTGTGTGCAAAGGAAAGAATGATGAGGTGGTTTACAAGTTACAAGTTACGCACAAGCACTTCTTGAAGCCCTTACCAGATTCAATTGAGGGATCTCAAGAATTACTTAGTGCCTTAGAAGCATTGAAGAAAATGTGGGGTGCATTTCCAAGTGGTGGTGTTGTACCTTCAGCAGTAGTAAGTGCAGCAGTAAGTACGCCATCTATAACATGTAACCCTCAAGTTGTACCGCCAATATCTGTGGCGATAACTATGGTAACTTCGGCAAGAGTAACTACAATATATGCGGCAGTAACTACAGTATCTCCAACTATACCTACACCATCGACTGCTGCAACTACAGGAATAAGAAGGAGTGATCGTGGAGTAGATTCAAGTTCTACAGCTATTCCCAGAAAGAGACAAAAAATAACTCCTACTCCACGTGCAAATCGTTCAAGTGCAGGTTATTTAAAACCAAGCGAAAAATTGGATAGCGATGAACAGGAGGATCTGCAAGAAGAAGATACAAGTCTCAAAGACTTTTCTATAAGTGTGGCAGACTTACATCCTCCAGAGGATGAGGGGTACATTTGGGGATTTTCACAATTCAACATGGCCACAATGCTTATTGATCGAGCTTCGTTGTTCACAAATCAAAGAAAGCTAGATAAGACATTTACATGCAAATTGTATGAAGATACGAGGAAAACAAGAACTCCAGTTGCCACTAATATCACTCTTCATCCTACGGCGTTTAAGAGACTTCAAGAAGATGATCCTACATTGCCTGATGTCACATTTCAAAAGCGCGTGGACTTTCTTGATGCTTTTGAGAACTTTAGAAGGAGTGACTTTGTTTGTGGAGAGGCTTTGTACCAAAGCCGACATGGGACTGACATCGAGAAGAGATACATGCCGGTAAAGAATAGATTCTTGAAAAGATGCAGGTTTGAGCCCATTGATGGGCAACACTTGTGAAGCTTGCAGGATCGCCCTTGATGAGGGAAGAAAAGGAAACTTGCCACAGATTGAGTGGATGGAAAAGTTTCAACGGGTCATTTGTCAATATGCATATTTAACGATGACTCGAAGTACATTCTAGAATCAGAAAGGCTGAATTCTGCTCCATTTAGGTTGAAAAAAAGCTCTTCTCTTTTTGAGATCTTGATAGGGAGTTATGGATGGGCTATGAAAAGCCACAAACAATGAAGGGCAGGAGACCTACATCAGAGTACATGGCAAAGAGGACTCGGTTCTATAGATGCTTGAAAGGTATTATAAGCAATACACAAGGCATACCAAGTAATAAGGTTGAGGCAAAGGATTTGAACACCGCCGTTGCAAGATACAAGGATGTTACTTGCATTGTCTTCCGTGAGGACTCAGTGTTTCAGAGCATGGTGGATGTTTGCCAAGCATATGAAACAGGGAAGATATCCTTTGAGGCACCAGAGCACACTACAACTCAGAGGAAAGAAATAAAGAAACTGATGTCTATTGTTTGGTGGAGAGCATTAAGGTTTGTTCCATATGCAATAACAGAAGAAGTATGCAAGAAGATCCTAAGTGGTGACTGCTTCTTTGGAAAGAAGAGCAAGCATAGCAACTTGGATGAAGTGGTCACCGAATGATTCAAAGTGAGGCTGCTCTCTTGGCACTATTATTTTTATTGAAATCTGATGATGAGTTAGCTGGCAAGTCAATTGATGTGGATAAGAAGAAAGCACTTAGCCTAGGTCAACTCCTTGATAAGACATGGGCTAGAAAGTGGTTGGCTTCAATGGATGCAGATGCCACACCAACAAAGGATCTAAGAGCTAAAATGCCAAAGGTTGTTGAGACAGAATATATAGACATCAAGAAAAAGGCCTTGTAGTCCACTGCCCAAGGTAGAGCAATTGGTGGTTTAGATGATAGCTTCTCCTATGATATCCTGCTATCAGAGAATGATACAAAATTTGCACACATCAATGGTATTGATACATAGCATTTCATAACAATGAGCAGTCATGCTTGGGAGAAGCCATGCATATTTTTCATAGATGAATTGCAAGACCTTGCAGTGTCATGGATAGTTGAACTTGTGCGGTTTATCGTAGAAGGTCCTATGGCAGATAAGAAAAGATCAACGTTGATCCTGTTCATGACTAAATCACAAAGGGATGCCTTGTATGCGAGTTTGACATCTGCATTTGGGTATTTACTTTCAAAAGTATACCATGGTATAGTCCTACGCAATCATATGACTGTCTTGGAAGGCATTGCCATTCAAGTGTTGCAGCTGTTCTTGATGTCCTTCTTATCCAGGGGTGGTGGCAATCTAATCAAAATTCCTTTAAGGACTCTCAAGCTTCATTACTTTGAGGACAATAAGGTTAAGCTTGATGTAGCACCCCCCCCTTCCCTCCGCCCCTCCCCTCGCCCCCCCCTTCCCTTGCCCCTCCCCTTGCCCCCTGTGGAGGGGAGGGGCGAGGGGAGGGGCAAGGGTGCGGGTGGAGGAAAGGGGGGGCGTGGGGGGGGCGGGCGAGGGAGGGGCGAGGGGAGGGGGGGCGAGGGGAGGGGCAAGGGGGTGGGCAGAGGGAAGGGGGGGCGTGGGCACAGGGGGCAAGGGGAGGGGGGAGGGGGAAGGGGAGGGGGGGTGTGGGGGCGGGCGAGGGGCGGGCGAGGGGGGCGGGGAGGGCAAGGGGGCGGGGAGGGGGGCATCACCCCCCTCACCTGTTGCGCACGCAACAGGGTGCAAGGGGAGGGGCAAGGGGAAGGGAAGGGGGGCATGGGGAGAGCAAGGGGATGGGCGGATGGAAGGGGGGGCGTGGGGCGGGCGAGGGGCGGGGAGGGCAAGGGGGAAGGCGAGGGGCGGGGCGGGCGGGGAGGGCAAGGGGGCGGGCGAGGGGCGGGGAGGGGGGCATCGCCCCCCTCACCTGTTGCGTGTGCAACAGGTGCAGGGCAGGGCAAGGGGAGGGGCAAGGGGGAAGGGAAGGGGGGGCGTGGGGAGGGCAAGGGGGCGGGTGGAGGGAAGGGGGTGGGCGTGGGGAGGGCATGGGGGCAGGTGAGGGGCGGGGAGTGGGACATCGCCCCCCTCACTTGTTGTGTGCACCCCCACCTATTGCGCACGCAACAGGTGCGGGGCGGGGGCAAGGGGAGGGTCAAGGAGGAAGGGAAGGGCGGGGCGTGGGGAGGGCAAGGGGGCGGGCAGAGGGAAGGGGGGGGCGTGGGGAGGGCAAGGGGGTGGGCGTGGGGCGGGGAGGGTAAGGGGGCGGGCAAGGGGCGGGAAAGGGGGCGTGGCGAGGGCAAGGGGGCAGGGGAGACGCGGGAAGGGCAACTTGTGGGCGGGAAGGGAAGGGGGCGGGCGCGGGAAGGGAAGGGGGTGGGCGCGGGAAGGGCAAGGGTGAGGGGGCGTGGGGAGGGAAGTAGGCGAGCAAGGGGAGGGGCGGGCGCGGGGAGGGTAAGGGGGCGTGGGGCAAGGGGGAGGGGGCGCGAGCGGGGAGGGGGAGGGACTCACCTGTTGCGGGGCGGCAATGCCCCTCCGCCTCCCCCTCCCCGCCCGAGCCCCCTCCGCCTCCCCCTTGCCCCACGCCCCCTCCCCGTCCCCACCCGTGCCCCCTCCCTGCCCCCTCCCGCCCCATCCCCTCCCGCTCCCCCTTCCCCGTGCTTTCCCTGCGCCTTGTCCCGTCAAAATTTAAAAAGTTAAAATAAATAAAACTTAAAAAAAATCAAAAAATTAAATTAAATTTTAAATATAAAAATAAACTAATTAATTAAAATAAAATAATTAAAAAGGAAAAAAAATATTTTATTTTAAAAATTAAAAATAAATAAAACTTAAAATAATATTTAATTAAAAATTTATTTAATATTTTGAGTTTGAAAATCATTGTATTTCTCATTTTTTATTTTTGATTGTTTTTCAGAAAACTATGGCTTCCATGGCTTCCAGTTTTGGTTCCAAGTTGTCTTTCAAATACCTTGAACATGCTTGGTATTTTATGGAGCGCAAATCAAAGTATTTTTTGGTGATCACTTCAGAGAACATATCAAGCCCGAAATATTCTGCAGAGGCAATAAGAAATGGTGGCATGGTATCAAACATCAATATTAAAGAAAACAATTTGATAGAAATTGTGTGCCAAGGAAAGAATGACGAGGTGGTTTACAAGTTAGGAGTTACTCCGAAGCACTTCTTGAAGCCGCTACCAGATTCAATTGAGGGATCCCAAGAATTACTTAATGCCTTAGAAGCATTGAAGAAAATGTGGGATGCATTTCCAAGTGGTGGTGTTGAACCTTCAGCAGCACTAAGTATGCCATCTATAACATATAACCCTCAAGTACCGTCAATATTTGTGGTGGTAACTCCGGTAACTCCAGCAAGTGTAACTACAGTATCTCCAATAGTACCTATGCCATCGACTGCTGCAACTACAGGAACAAGAAGGAGTGATCGTGGAGTAGACTCAAGTGCTATAGCTATTCCCAGAAAGAGAGCAAAAATTACTCCTACTCCACCTGCAGATCGCTCAAGTGCAGGCTATTTAAAACCAAGCGAAAAATTGGATAGCAATGAAGAGGAAGAGCAGCAAGACGAAGATACAAGTCTCGAAGACTTTTCTATAAGTGTGGCGGACTTACATCCTCCAGAGGATGAGGGATACATTTGGGGATTTTCACAATTCAGCGTGGCCACAATGCTTACTGATCGAGCTTCATTGTTCACAAATCAAAGAAAGCTCGATAAGATATTTGCACGCAAATTGTATGAAGATACAAGGAAAACAAGAACTCCCGTTGCCACTAATATCACTCTTCATCCTATGGCATTTAAGAGACTTCAAGAAGATGATCCTACATTGCCTGATGTCACATTTCAAAAGCGCGTGGACTTTCTTGATGTTTTTGAGAACTTTAGAAGGAGTGACTTTGTTCGTGGAGAGGCTTTGTACCAAAGCCGATATGGGAGTGACATCGAGAAGAGATACATGCTGGCAAAGAATAAATTCTTAGAAAGATGCAGGTTTGAGCCCATTGATGGGCAACACTTTTGTGAAGCTTTCAGGATCGCCCTTGATGAGGGAAGAAAAGGAAACTTGCCACAGATTGAGTGGATGGAAAAGTTTCAACGGGTCATTTGTCATATATGCATATTTAACGATGACTCGAAGTACATTCTAGAATCAGAGAGGCTGAATTCTGCTCCATTTAGGTTGAAAAAAAGCTCTTCTCTTTCTGAGATCTTGATAAAGGCAAGGGAGTTATGGATGGGCTATGGAAAGCCACAAACAGTGAAGGGCAGGAGACCTACATCAGAGTACATGGCAAAGAGGACTCGGTTCTATAGATGCTTGAAAGGTGTTGTAAGCAATATGCAAGGCATACCAGGTAATAAGGTTGAGGCAAAGGATTTGAACACCGCCGTTGCAAGATACAGGGATGTTACCTGCATTGTCTTCCGTGAGGACTCAGTGTTTCAGAGCATCGTGGATGTTTTCCAAGCATATGAAACAGGAGAGATATCCTTTGAGGCACCAGAGCACATTGCAACTCAGAGGAAAGAAATAAAGAAACCGATGTCTATTGTTTGGTGGAGAGCTTTAAGGTTTGTTCCAGATGCAATAACCGAAGAAGTATGCAAGAAGATCCTAAGTGGTGACTGCTTCTTTGGAAAGAAGAGCAAGCATAGCAACTTAGATGAAGTGGTCACCCAAATGATTCAAAGTGAGGCTGCTCTCTCGGCACTATTATTTTTATTGAAATCTGATGATGAGTTAGCTGGCAAGTCAATTGATGTGGATAAGAAGAAAGCACTTAGTCTAGGTCAACTCCTTGATAAGACATGGGCTAGAAAGTGGTTGGCTTCAATGGATGCAGATGCCACACCAACAAAGGATCTAAGAGCTAAAATGCCAAAGGTTGTTGAGACAGAATATATGGACATCAAGAAAAAGGCCTTGCAGTCCAGTACCCAAGGTAGAGCAATTGCTGGTTTAGATGATGGTTCTCCATTCAGCTTCTCTTATGATATCTTGCTATCAAAGAATGATACAAAATTCGCACACATCAATGGCATTGATACAGAGCATTTCATAACAATGAGCGGTCATGCTTGGGAGAAGCCATGCGTATTTTTCATAGATGAATTGCAAGACCTTGCAGTGTCACGGATAGTTAAACTTTTGTGGTTTATTGTTGAAGGTCCTATGGCAGATAAGAAAAGATCAACGTTGGTCCTGTTCGTGACAGAATCACAAAGGGATGCCCTATATGCGAGTTTGACATCTTCATTTGGGTATTTACTTTCAAAAGTATATCATGGTATAGTCCTGCGTAATCATATGACTGTCTTGGAAGGCACTGCCATTCAAGTCTTGCAGCCTTTCTTGATGTGCTTCTTATCGAGGGGTGGTGGTAATCTAATCCAAACTCCTTTAACGACTCTCGAGCTTCATTACTTTGAGGACAATAAGGTTAAGCTTGATGCAGCAATGGTGGATTACAGAAAGCCGATGGATCCTGATGTGATACTAGAGATGACAAAGAATTTATTAAATGATGGGTGGGAAGTAGCATTGTATCGAATGGGTTTTGCTGCTGAGAAATTGCTACGCCAAGGTAGAAATGTAAATGTCATTGATACCCCCCATCAAATTGAGTTCTTTGACACATATTACAGTTGCACTACTTTCTTTGAGGAGGAAAATGTCAAAGAAGAGGGTAGTGAGTCTCAGGGTGATGATTCTAGCTCAGGTGATGATGAGGATGAAAGCTCTGCATCCGATGACTTACGGCAAGAAGAAATCCGCACAAAGAATAAGGGTGATCAATTGTCAACTAGAGTCAAGGAGGTTCCACTCATCATACGAGAAGGTTCGCGGCAGCAAGAAGTTACAGTAGTACAGCACGTCACAGGTAAAGGTAAGGCTAAAGAGGTGGAAGCACTTCCCTAAAAATTAAAAGTGAGGAAGGCACCCTTGATCTTGGATGAAGGACAGGCAAGTGGATCGATCTTGGGTGAAGGACAGGCAAGTGGATCAAGTAAGGAAGCCTTACTCAAAGAAGGTATGGACGAGGCAAAGCATGACCAGGAGGAGTTACCAGGAGGCATAGATGGTTCTTCAACCATGACCTTACCTCAGGGGGGTCACTATGTATAAACCCTCTATATCACGTGCGTTCAAGGCCTATATTTCAAATCCCTTATCTGTAAATTTTTTCATTAATAAAATGTATCCCTTTTCTATACAAATCTGTAAATTTTTTCCAAAACTATTTTAAATAGTCCCTTATGTATATTTATTTCTGTAAATTTTAGAAATAAAAAATATCCTTCTGTTGAACTCACGTGATAGGGTTACACATGATGAGTGACCCCCCCGAGGACCTTACAGACTCCAGAGCAGCCTACTAGTCAGGAACCTAGTAGCCAGGTCCCTACTTACCAAGAACTTGGTCATGAGACTCTAGAGCAGCCTACTAGTCAGGTGCTTGGAACTGAAGAGCAAACTACTAAGGACCTTGCTATTGAGACTCCAATCTTAGAGCAGCCTATTAGTCAGGACCCTGGTAGTCAAGGGCCTGGCATTGAGGACATTGGTACTGAGTAACATGATGGCTAACGGCTTTGTAATCACAAGTTTTGAACTTCTATGTAAAGCTAATATCTAATAAAAAGTTTACTACTTTTTTGATTTCTTTGCTCTCATTATTATGTATAAAGATTGTTTATGAGGGCCATTTTATACTTAACGGTGTTTTTTAATACCAAGTGTGGTGTATATGTACACTACTTACACATAAAAGGATTTATCTACACTACCTTTCTAAGGGCTTTATGTACATCACCTTTCTAAAAGAAATGGTCATAAAGGTGTTTATTTACACCACCTTTCTAAGAATATTGGTCATCTATTATTGGTCATCTATTGATGTTCTTAGGTGATTATGAAGATGTTTATGTAGACCACTTTGTAAGAGAATTGGTCATCTATTATTGGTCATGTATTGATGTTCTTAGGTAATAGTTGCTCAATTCACAAGAAGTTATAAAGATGTTTATGTAGACCACTTTGTAAGAGATTTTTGTGAAGTTATGAAGATGTTTATGTAGACCACCTTTGTAAGAGATTTGGTTATGCATTGATGTTCTTAGTACTTAATCATTAAATCTTTTGTTTTGAGTTGGCAAATCTAGTTCAAAAAACAACATTACTAGTATATTCAAAATTTTTGGACTGTTTTTTAGTCCATTTCTCAAATTGGACTTTACACAAGTCCAAAAATTTTGAATAGTGTGTTATTTAGTACTTGGTTATCTTGCTAAACCTCCAAAGCAAGCCGACTTAGTAAAGCACTCTGCAATTAATAAGAATGCCCAGAAGTCATCGCATAAGGTTCTTTGGGTTGCAACGAAGGAGGCTTCCTCAAAGGTCTATACTATGTAAATGCAGCTTACAATCTTCTATTGTTTGGCAAAAAATTTTGATTGTGTTCGTCTAAGTACTATCTCATGCAGGGTATTTAATTTCTTCTCCAATAGTAAGTTATTAGCCTATTGTTCCCAAGATAGTAAATGCACACAAGTACCTTTGTCGATTGATGAATTTTGAATAGATTCACATTGTTCTGTGAAAGTAGAAATTCAAAACATATTCTTAGGATATTAATTTACATAAGAGGTTTCTTCTTTGTGGAATCATGTTTTTGCACTTTTGACATGATGTACTTTTAAGGCTATGCTAGGGATTCATGTATTGGACTTGGGTAGTGCAAAGAAAGAATCAAAATTAGGACGTACTATCAATTGGTGCACTTGGATGAGTCTTTTCAACACTGTAAAGGCACTATGAATGCAACCACATTACTAGGCTTGAATATTGTAGATTAATGTTGGAAGTTTAGATCTTAGCAAGCATCCATGCCCCATCCATGGGGCATCCATGTCAAAAGGGTCGCTATACTCCACATCTCGAAGAGGGGTGGTATTTGAGTCTATGGGGATGAATTTGATTATCACTTGCTTTTTATTACCTATGATGGTGCAAGAATAGGTCCTAGTCAGGTAGCGACTTGCCCAAGCACTTACGATAGTCCAAACACGTCCTGGTCTAAGTACATTCTAAGTCTTCACCATAATCATCCACAATTGTGAGTAAACAAGGGTTGCGGCGTGCTATGCACCTTAGCTTTTTGTTTGTGCCACATAGCACCCATGGATGTCCTTATTTATCCTTGTTTGCTAGCTCGGCATTGTTTGGGCTTTTCGTTCTACATCAGTGTTGACCTGATTAGGGAAGAAACGATGCAATAATGAAATGGTGTGGCCTGGTATTCGCGTCGACTAAATTCCTTCAGGTTGTTGTAACATTGAGTCACTAATTTACTTTTGGCTCTTGCAATAGTCATTGGATCCAACTTACATCGGTTAATTATAGACCTTGAAGTTATATATACATACATACTTACATACATACATACATACATACATACATACATACATACATGCATACGTATGTGTGTGCATACCTACATACATACATGCCTACACACACACACACACACATGTACATAAGTACATACGTTTGTTCATACCTACGTACCAATATACATAGATACATACATACATACACACACCTGCACACACACACACCCACACACACACACACACATGCACGCACGGGCACACATGCACACACACACACACAAGCACTCAAAATCATTTTTGCACAGCGAAGAGAGAGATAGAGAGAGAGAGAGAGAGAGAGAGAGAGAGAGAGAGAGAGAGAGAGAGAGAGAGAGAGAGAGAGAGCGGTGGCCACAAAGCAGTCTCAAAGAATCCAATGTATTTCTTGCAACATAAGCACTTACAATTTTGATCATAGAGAAAGAAGTATGAGAAACATAGATATTGTAAGATAAGAAAGAGTGGACAAAGGGATAGAGAGAGAGAGAGAGAGAGAGAGAGAGAGAGAGAGAGAGAGAGAGAGAGAGAGAGATTGCAGCAGAGGAAGAGACACAGCTACAACAAAAGCAGCTTGGAGGCGAGAAGACATAAAGGCTGGAGGCTAGGAGAGACAATAGTGTATAAGCTAGTGGAGACATACTCGAGGAAAAAGACAGTGCTAGTAGAGAGTGTGTTCGTGGGAGATGAGGTAGTCCTTATGAGCCTTGATGTGGAACATGGGATGTCGCACGTCCTTAGCTTTTATCAGTTGATCGCTTGTAAATCTGCATATACGCAGTGCTTCTGCAAGCACCAAAAAACACCTATTTCATTAATTTTGGACTAGTGCACTGTCCAAATTCGTTTTGTAAGATAATTTTGGATAAAGCATTTCAAAAAAAGAGGCTCTTATAAAACAAAACTTTGAGTCAAAAAGTAAGATTTTAAAAAAGCAAATTAGAAAAAATGACGTGACATGTTATTAATACTAGAGTACATTAAAAAAAGAGGACTTCATGTTGTTAAAAAAAAGTAAGATCGATAAGTACTTGGTCAGATAACACACCTAAGGGTGTGTTTTTTTGTGGATGTCCATATCACTTCGGAAAAAATGGTGTATAATGTGTGATCGACCATGCAAAGCATATCCGATGGTGACAATACTTTGCACGCGCCTCAACGTAGTTGAAACGGACTTGCGTGCCAATTGGAGCCCCCATCCGATAAGTACTTGTTTGAATAACACACCTACGGCCATGTTTTTATATGGTTGTGCATGACACTAAGGCAAAAACGGAGTTTTATGCTTGATCGACAATGCAAAGCATATTCGATGGGCACAATACTTTGCACACACCTTCAACTAGGTGGAATTGACTTACATGAAAAGTGGCATTCCCATCACATAAGTACTTGATCGGATAACACACCTACCAGCGTGTTTTTTTACGGATGTGCATGACACTAAGGCGAAAATGGTATTTAATGCTCGATCAACCATGCAAAGCATATCCGATGGGCACAATACTTTTCCTACACCTTAACCTAGGTGGTATTGAAATGTTCTCAAAGAGGCACACCCATCCAATAAGTACTTGGTCAGATAACATACCTAAGGGCATGTTTTTTTGCAGCTGTGCATATCACTACGGGAAAAACCTTGTATAATGCGTAATCGACCATGCAGAGCAAATCCGATGGTGACAATACTTTGCACACATCTCAACCTAGTTGAAACAGACTTGCGTTCAAACTAGAGCCCCCATCCGATAAGTACTTGATTGATTAACACACCTAGGACCGTGTTTTTTCATGGTTGTGCATGACACTAAGGCAAAAACGGTGTTTTATGCTTGATCGACAATGCAAAGCATATCCGATGGGCACAATACTTTGCACACATGTTCAACTAGGTGGAATTGACTTACATGCAAAGTGGCACACCCATCCCATAAGTGCTTGATTGGATAACATACCTAGCAGCGTGTTTTTTTACGGATGTGCATGACACTAGAGCAAAAATAGTATTTAATGCTCGATTGACCATGCAAAGGATATCCGATGGGCACAACACTTTTCATACGCCTCAACCTAGGTGGTATTGAAATGTTCTCAAAGAGGCACACCCATCTGATAAGTACTTGGTCAGATAACACACCTAAGGGCATGTTTTTTTGCGGATGTGCATATCACTAGAGAAAAAATGATGTATAAGGCGTGATTGACCATGCAAAGCATATCCGATGGTGACAATACTTTGCACGCACCTCAACGTAGTTGAAATGGACTTGCGTGCAAAGTGGAGCCCCCATCCGATAAGTAATTGTTTGAATAACACACCTAGGACCGTGTTTTTTCATGGTTGTGCATGACACTAAGGCAGAAACGGTGTTTTATGCTTGATCGACAATGCAAAGCATATCCGATGGGCACAATACTTTGCACACACCTTCAACTAAGTTGAATTGACTTACATGCAAAGTGGCACGCCCATCCCATAAGTGCTTGATCAGATAACATGCCTAGCAGCGTGTTTTTTTACGGATGTGCATGACACTAGAGCAAAAATGGTATTTATGCTCGATCGCCATGCAAAGGATATCCGATGGGAACAACACTTTTCGTACGCCTCAACCTAGGTGGTATTGAAATGTTCTCAAAGAGGCACACCCATCTGATAAGTACTTGGTCAGATAACACACCTAAGGGCATGTTTTTTTACGGATGTCCATATCACTAGGGAAAAAATGGTGTATAATGCATGATCGTCCATGCAAATCATATCCAATGGTGACAATACTTTGCACGCACCTCAATTTAGTTGAAATAGACTTGCGTGCAAAGTGGAGCCCCCATCCGATAAGTACTTGTTTGAATAACACACCTACGGCCGTGTTCTTATATGGTTGTGCATGACACTAAGGCAAAAACGGTGTTTTATCCTTGATCGACAATGCAAAGCATGTCCGATGGGCACAATACTTTGCACACACCTCAACTAGGTGGAATTGACTTACATGCAAAGTGGCATTCCCATCGCATAAGTACTTGATCGGACAACACACCTAGCAGCGTGTTTTTTTATGGATGTGCATGATACTAAGGCAAAAATGGTATTTAATGCTCGATCGACCATGCAAAGCATATCCGATGGGCACAATACTTTTCCTACACCTTAACCTAGGTGGTATTGAAATGTTCTCAAAGAGGCACACCCATCCGATAGGTACTTGGTTAGATAACATACCTAAGGGCATGTTTTTTTGCGGATGTGCATATCACTACAGGAAAAACCTTGTATAATGCGTAATCAACCATGCACAGCATATCCGATGGTGACAATACTTTGCACGCATCTCAACCTAGTTGAAACGGACTTGCGTACAAACTGGAGCCCCCATCGGATAAGTAATTGTTTGATTAACACACTTAGGACCGTGTTTTTTCATGGTTGTGCATGACACTAAGGCAAAAATGGTGTTTTATGCTTGATCGACAATGCAAAGCATATCCGATGGGCACAATACTTTGCACACACCTTCAACTAGGTGGAATTGACTTACATGCAAAGTGGCACACCCATCCCATAAGTGCTTGATTGGATAACATACCTAGCAGCGTGTTTTTTTTACGGATGTGCATGACACTAGAGCAAAAATAGTATTTAATGCTCGATCGACCATGCAAAGGATATTCGATGGGCACAACACTCTTCGTACGCCTCAACCTAGGTGGTATTAAAATGTTCTCAAAGAAGCACACCCATCCGATAAGTACTTAGTCAGATAACACACCCAAGGGCGTGTTTTTTTGCGGATGTGCATATCACTAGAGAAGAAATGGTGTATAAGGCGTGATCGACCATGCAAAGCATATCCGATGGTGAAAATACTTTGCACGCATCTCAACCTTGTTGAAACGGACTTGTGCAAACTGGAGCCCCCATCCGATAAGTAAAGTGTTTGACTAACACACTTAGGACCGTGTTTTTTCATGGTTGTGCATGACACTAAGGCAAAAAAACAACTTCAACTAGGTGGAATTGACTTACATGCAAAGTGGCATGCCCATCCCATAAGTGCTTGATCGGATAACATACCTAGCAGCGTGTTTTTTTACGGATGTGCATGACACTAGAGCAAAAATAGTATTTAATGCTCAATCGACCATGCAAAGGATATCCGATGGGCACAACACTTTTTGTACGCCTCAACCTAGGTGGTATTGAAATGTTCTCAAAGAGGCACACCCATCCGATAAGTACTTGGTCAGATAACACACCTAAGGGTGTGTTTTTTTGCGGAAGTCCATATCAATAGGGAAAAAATGGTGTATAATGCGTGATCGACCATGCAAAGCATATCCGATGGTGACAATACTTTGCATGCACCTCAACGTAGTTGAAACGGACTTGCGTGCAAAGTGGAGCCCCATCCGATAAGTACTTATTTGAATAACACACCTACGGCCGTGTTTTTATATGGTTGTGCATGACACAAAGGCAAAAACGGTGTTTTATGCTTGATCGACAATGCAAAGCATATTCGATGGGCACAACACCTTGCACACACCTTCAACTAGGTGGAATTGACTTACATGCAAAGTGGCATTCCCATCGCATAAGTACTTGATGGGATAACACACCTAGTAGCGTGTTTTTTACGGATGTGGATGATACTAAGGCAAAAAAAGTATTTAATGCTCGATCGACCATGCAAAGCATATCCGATGGGCACAATACTTTTCCTACACCTTAACCTAGGTGGTATTGAAATGGTCTCAAAGAGGCACACCCATCCGATAAGTACTTGGTCAGATAACACACCTAAGGGCGTGTTTTTTTGCGGATGTGCATATCACTAGGGAAGAAACGGTGTATAATGCGTGATCGACCATGCAAAGCATATCTGATGGTGACAATACTTTGCCCGCACCTCAATGTAGTTGAAACGTACTTGCGTGCAAACTCGAGCCCCTATCCGATAAGTACTTGTTTGATTAACACACCTAGGACCGTGTTTTTTCATGGTTGTGCATGACACTAAGGCAAAAACAGTGTTTTATGCTTGATCGACAATGCAAAGCATATCTGATGGGCACAATACTTTGCACACACCTTTAACTAGGTGGAATTGACTTACATGCAAAGTGGCACACCCATCCGATAAGTACTTGGTTAGATAACACACCTAAGGGTGTGTTTTTTTGCAGATGTGCATATCACTAGGGAAATAACGATGTATAATGCGTGATCGACCATGCAAAGCATATCCGATGGTGACAATCCTTGCACGCACCTCAACATAGTTGAAAGGGACTTGTGTGCAAAGTGGAGCCCCCATCCAATAAGTACTTGTTTGAATAACACACCTAGGGCCGTGTTTTTATATGGTTGTGCATGACACTAAGGCAAAAATGGTGTTTTATGCTTGATTGACAATGCAAAACATATCCGATGGGCAAAATACTTTGTATACACCTTCAACTAGGTGTAATTGACTTACATGCAAAGTGGCATTCCCATCGCATAAGTACTTGATCGGATAACATACCTAGCAGCGTGTTTTTTTACGGATGTGCATGACACTAAGGCAAAACTGGTATTTAATGCTCGATCGACCATGCAAAGCATATCCAATGGGCACAATACCTTTCCTACACCTTAACCTAGGTGGTATTGAAATGTTCTCAAAGAGTCACACCCATCCGATAAGTACTTGGTCAGATAACATACCTAAGGGCATGCTTTTTTACGGATGTGCATATCACTACGGGAAAAACGTTGTATAATGCATAATCGACCATGCAGAGCATATCCGATGGTGACAATACTTTGCACGCATCTCAACCTAGTTGAAACGGACTTGCGTGCAAACTATAGCCCCCATCCGATAAGTACTTGTTTGATTAACACACCTAGGACCATGTTTTTTCATGGTTGTGCATGACACTAAGCCAGAAACGGTGTTTTATGCTTGATTGACAATGCAAAGCATATCCGATGGGCACAATACTTTGCACACACCTTCAACCAGGTGGAATTCACTTACATGCAAAGTGGTACACCCATCCCATAAGTGCTTGATTGGATAACATACCTAGCAGCGTGTTTTTTTAAGGATGTGCATGACACTAGAACGAAAATAGTATTTAATGCTCGATCGACCATGCAAAGGATATCCGATGGGCACAACACTTTTCCTACACCTCAACGTAGGTGGTATTGAAATGTTCTCAAAGAGGCACACCCATCGGATAAGTACTTGGTCAGATAACACACCTAAGGGTGTGTTTTTTTCAGATGTGCATATCACTAGGGGAAAAACGATGTATAATGCGTGATCGGCCATGCAAAGCATATCCGATGGTCACAATACTTTGGACACACCTCAATCTAGGTTAAAGATACTTGCGTGCAAAGTGGAGCCCCCATCTGATAACTTACTTACAGTTTGAATAACACACCTAGGACCGTGTTTTTTTATGGTTGTGCATTACACTAAGGCAAAAACAGTGTTTTATGCTTGATCCACAATGCAAAGCATATCCGATGGGACAATACTTTGCGCACACCTTCAACTAGGTGGAATTGAATTACATGCAAAGTGGCATTCCCATCGCATAAGTACTTGATCGGATAACAGACGTAGCAGCGTGTTTTTTTACGGATATGCATGACACTAAGGCAAAAATGGTATTTAATGCTCGATCGACCGTGCAAAGCAAATCCAATGGGCACAATACTTTTCCTAAGCCTTAATCTAGGTGGTATTGAAATGTTCTCAAAGAGGCACACCCATCCGATAAGTACTTGGTCAGATAACATACCTAAGGGCGTGTTTTTTTACGGATGTGCATATCACTACGGGAAAAACGTTGTATAATGCGTAATCGACCATGCAGAGCATATCAAATGGTGACAATACTTTGCATGCATCTCAACCTAGTTGAAACAGACTTGCGTGCAAATTGGAGCCCCCATCCGATAAGTACTTGTTTGATTAACACACCTAGGACCGTGTTTTTTCATGGTTGTGCATGACACTAAGGCAAAAACGGTGTTTTATGCTTGATCGACAATGCAAAGCATATCCGATGGGCACAATACTTTGCACACACCTTCAACTAGGTGGAATTGACTTATATGCAAAGTGGCACTCCCATCCCATAAGTGCTTGATCGGATAACATACCTAGTAGCGTGTTTTTTTACGGATGTGCATGACACTAGAGCAAAAATAGTATTTAATGCTCGATCAACCATGCAAAGGATATCCGATGGGCACAACACTTTTCCTAAGCCTTAACCTAGGTGGTATTGAAATGTTCTCAAAGAGGCACACCCATCCGGTAAGTACTTTGTCAGATAACACACCTAAGGGCGTGTTTTTTTGTGGATGTGCATATCACTAGGGGAAAAACGGTGTATAATGCGTGGTCGGCCATGCAAAGCATATCCGATGGTGATAGTACTTTGCACGCACCTCAACCTAGTTGAAACAGACTTTTGTGCAAACTGGAGCCCCCATCTGATAAGTACTTGTTTGATTAACACACCTAGGACCGTGTTTTTATATGGTTGTGCATGGCACTAAGGTAAAAACGGTGTTTTATGCTTGATCCACAATGCAAAGCATATCCAATGGGCACAATAATTTGTACACACCTTCAACTAGGTGGAATTGACTTACATGCAAAGTGGCATTCCCATCGCGCATAAGTACTTGATTGGATAGCACACCTAGCAGTGTGTTTTTTTACGGATGTGCATGACACTAAGGCAAAAATGGTATTTAATGCTCGATCGACCATGCAAAGCATATTTGATGGTGACAATACTTTGCATGCATCTCAACCTAGTTGAAACGGTTTTGCGTGCAAAGTGGAGTCCCCATCTGATAAGTACAAGTGTTTGAATAACACACCCAGGACCGTGTTCTTTTATGATTGTGCATGACACTAAGGTAAAAACGGTGTTTTATGCTCGATCGACAATGCAAAGCATATCCGATTGGCACAATACTTTGCACACACCTTCAACTAGGTGGAATTTACTTACATGCAAAGTGGCATTCCCATTGCATAAGTACTTGATCGGATAACACACCTAGCAGCGTGTTTTTCTACGGATGTGCATGACACTAAGGCAAAAATGGTATTTAATGCTCGATGGACCATGCAAAGCACCTTCAACTAGGTGGAATTGACTTACATGTAGAGTGGTGCACCCATCCCATAAGTACTTGATTGGATAACATACCTAGCATTGTGTTTTTTTACAGATGTGCATGACACTAGAGCAAAAATAGTATTTAATGCTCGATCGACCATGCAAAGGATAACTTGGCATGTCCATCTGATGAGTACTTGATCGGATAACTTCTCCCACCAATAAATTAAGTACTAATTAAAAATTATAATAAATGAGTAGATTATTAAAAAGAGACTAATATTTATGTAATTGTTGCTACTGTAGCTTGCTTGCAAAAGGACTCTCACAAAGGAGTTGGCTATAGATTTTGTTCCAGGGATGGATGTGATTTTATGTAGCAAAAGAGAAGTAGTTGCATTTGCTACAATCCATGATAGTGATCCCAATTCAGTTTGCCACTTTCGAAGACTTGGCGAAGATAAGGTGGCAGTTACTGTATCAAAGATTCTTAGCGCACATGTTGAGCTAAAGTATAAATGTGGAGATATGGAAATACTTGGAGATGTTATGCCCTACAATACATCCAAAAAATCATTTATAGCATGGGACAAAGATGAGACTTATGCAAAACATTATCAAGAATACAAAGTGCACCACCTTGGATTTTACTATAGGGGACATTTTACAAATGAGATCATTTGCAAATAAGACTGTAGCAGAAGGTGAAGTATTGGGATTTGAACAAGTGGAGCAATGGTCATTTGCATAGATGAGGATTCTAAAAGTCACTGATGATGGTATGGTTGATAACATAACATCCTTATGTGATCCCTACTATGAGGTAGGCAAGAATATGAGATGGAGCATGCAATTTTTAAACATGAGAAAGAGGCACGTGGTTTTCAATGATAAAGACAAGGTATACTACAATATCAAAGGACCTAAAAAGTGTGCCCATGTGACAGGCTCTATCGCTTCAAATGTGGATGATTTCAATGTACTCAATTATAGAAGTGACATCTTATCTAGAGTGGATGAGTTCATTGGTTCCGAGAAACAAAATGATTTTAGAAGAGAAGCCTTATCTGGGGTGGATGAATTCTTGCACAGTGAGAAGGGCAAAGGTTTCAATAGCGATGTCTTGTCAAGTGTGGATGAGTTCATGCATATTAACAAACCTGGTGTCAATCAAGCTTGTGGATTTGTGAAAGCCATGCAAGATGTCCCGATGAGTGATGTTCTCTCAGGAGTGGAAGAGTTTCAAGGTTCTCAATACTCTCGTAGAATATTGAATTCATTGAATGGTCCTAAGAGTATGTTAAAAACGAGGATGAGATCAACAGAGGATTATTCAATATTTAACTTTGATTGTGATATGGCCAAGGATGCAACGACCAATCATGGATGCTTGGTTACAAACAAATGTGAGGAGAAGAAATGCATAAATACAGATAACAACGTGCACGAGGAACAAAAATGGTCATACATATGCATGAAGAGAAAGTGAGAATCCAGGCAGATCCACAAAAGCAACCAAAGAGGAAGAGAGTAATGGAGGAGGAGAACATTATAAATGCATTGGGATATCTATGTTGCAAGCGAAGATGTATGCACTTCATTGATCTTGAAAACATCAGGGAATGTAGAGGACACGTGTGGCAAAGAAGAGGTGAAAGAAATGAATACCTTCTCACAAGTCTCTCTTGCTTTCTTCAGAATGGCAATAAAAGGCTAAGTTCAAGACAAAAGGTAAAACCTCTCGTAAATGGAAAAAAGATTTGCAATAAGGCATATCGCAATATTACTGGATTATTCCATGGTACATATTGGGATTTAGTCACCAAGGCAAAGGGCAGCAACAAATTTAGCATTCACGGTAATAGAGGAAGGTCCAAATCAAGAATCTCAACTATTAGGGCAGCAGCAATTTTGCAAGACTTCATACATGAAAATGCTTTACCTCAACCCCATATATCTACCAAACTCCCTAACGGTGATGCAATCACTAAAATGCACCTTCCAATGGGCTTGACAAAGCTCGAAGTATTTGAATCTATTGCAGAAAAGCAAAGGCAAAGAGGGGATGCCATAGCTTCTTCTCATACTTTGTATACTCTTTGGAAGAAGAACTTTGGATATGTTAAAATCCCAAGGAGGCAAAAAATGACAAAGTGCAATGTCTGTGATGATTTAAAGCGAGCGATTGAGAGTGCAACATGTCCAAATCAAAGGGAATTATACAAAAAAAACCAAAAATCTCATCATGACCTTATTCGACATTCCAGACAAAAATATGCATTTTGGAAGGAGCAAGCTATTTCACATCCCGACGACTACATGTGCCTTATTGTAGATGGCATGGATCAGAATACAACAACATTGCCTCATTTTGTTGTGACTCCACCTAAAGTACAAGGAAAGCACTTTCTAAAGACACATCTATGTGGAGTGTTAGTGCATGGAATTAAGTTATTTACAGATATATGGATTGATTCCTTGCATCTACATGATAGCAATCAAGTTGTAACATCTATTATGAAGTAAATTCGCAATGTACATGCAGAAAAAGGTCACCTACCACCGACTTTGAGAATACAAGCTGATAATTGCTGGCGAGAAAATAAGAATGTACTCATGTTTGCATTCTGCTCCATGCTAGTTGCTCATCGAATCTTCAATGAGGTCGAATGTGGATTTTTGTATGTTGGGCATACACATGAGGATATCGATCAGGTTTTTCGCGCAGTCTCAAGGGAGCTTAAATGCAAGGATGTGGAGACAATAGATGACTTGGTAAGAAGATGTGGCAGGCAAGTTGGTGGTCGTAAGGAAAGTACAGTATGTGAGAGGCTCAAAAGAATGTATGATTGGAAGAGCTTCATTCTACCTTTCATACAAACAGGTGGTGATGCATTGACAGGTCATACCAATCCACACTACTTTCATTTTTTTTTTAAAGATGAAAAACCCGTAATGCAATGGCAATAGTATTCTCATGATACAAAATGGGAACCTGAAGAAACTTACAGTCTCTTAACTTCAATTCCCAACAAGGAAAGGTATCCAACATGGGCTCCTATACAAGAATACAATGAGAGGTCTAACTGTAAAATAGAAGCATTAAAAGCATTTATTACATACAAAGAGGAAATGCTCCGGAGATATCCTGATTCGAAGCCTACTTGGAGAGAACACACTACCAGTGTAATTAACAAGACACGAAATTTAATAAAGGATCTTGAGAGAATGCGAGGCTCAAAGGATGTTAAGGAAGAATGCAATATGTTTTGGCCAAATGTTCATTATAACGATTTGCGCCCAGATCCAATCTTTGAAAATGAATTTGTATCATTACTCCAACGTCCATATTGTGGACTGAAGAAGAGAGAGTTTATGCCACAAGTAGATATAGAGGTCGATTGTTTTGTTATGGTTCGACCATCGGATGATGAATATGAGAACGTGAAGTTTTGGGTTGCAAAAGTAGTTGATGTGCAAAGAGATGACCAAGGGAGAGCTACAACATTTACAGCGGTATGGTATGAGCCAAAGGGCAGGAAGGAGAATATGGATAACAACACATTGTATACTAATTGTATAATGAAGGAATGATGAAGCGGTCTCTCAAGTTTTGACAGAGACAATCATAGTGTCTTGGCATTCAAGGGCAAAGAAATCAAAGAAGCACATGGGATGTGAGGTGGAAGGAAAAATAAAAATACCACAGCAAAGTATTTTGCATATACACGAATTTTTAAGGATGCTCGCCATGGAGGAAGTAGAAGGAGACAACGCAAATGAAGAATGTCCATGATTAAAGCTTTGTATTGAAGTCCATTGAAGGATTTTATTTGGGTACTAGGCAAGAAGCCAATTCAAGACAATTATAATCAGAGTCATCACCTCCTATGTCAAATGAGAGTCAAAATATGCATTGGATGTCACCCAAGGGTCAAGGCTTGGCAAGACAATAGGGAGTTAATGCAGATGGAACCTGGCAAGGGACTATCACATTGAGCAATAAGACAATGGGAAGTCAATGCACCCAAGGGGCAAGGCTTGGTAAGACAAGTGGGAGTTAATGCAGATGGCGCCTGTATTTTGCACTGGATGTCACCCAAGGGTCAAGGCTTGGCAAGACAATAGGGAGTTGATGCAGATGGCACCTGGCAAGGGACTATCACGTTGAGCAATAAGACAATGGGGAGTCAATGCACCCAAGGGGCAAGGCTCGGCAAGACAAGTGGGAGTTAATGCAGATGGCACCTGGCAAGGGACTGTCATGAGATTGATCAATAAGACAATGGGGAGTCAAATTATGTAGATGGCACGAATTGAGGCTCTTTAAGAGCAACAATTTAAATTGTAAACATATGCTCAATCTATATCATTTTGGATATAAAGACTCTAGCTGAGAGCAATGTCTCTCAATGTAATCATATAATAATAGCTATAATTGCTATTATAATTCTTTGGTTCAATACAAAACTTGGCTCTTATGGCATCATGTCTTTTTTCTATTTATTACAAGTTTTAAAAATTTTGTGCATATTGCGAGTGACAATGTTATTTTCATGAAATATTTAAGTCTCCTTCCATGGATTTATAAATTTATCACGTCAAGGAAAAATATTAAAAATAATTAAATTAACAAATAACTTAGGTATAGCTAGAATTTCTAATATAGGATTATTTCAAATTCTTGCATGTTGGTGCAAAAGTATAGATTGAAAAAACAATATTTTTATGTGAATATGATAGTGCCACAAAGTGAACTTTTGATTTGGGAAGAATATTTTCAGAAAGTAAAATTTTGATTTGGGAAGGATATTTTCACAAAGTAAACTTTTCATTTGGGAAGGATTTTTGGGCTTCGTCCAAAAACAACAGAAAAAGTCCAAAATTAATGAAATAGGTGTTAATTAACTTTCTTATTTTTCTCTTTCTCAACTTAGAGGTGCAAATGAGTAAATGCGATCTTAACTCTCTCTCTCTTCCCATTCTCAACCTCTCTCTCTCTATCCCTCTCCATCTCCCTCTTTGTGTCCCCGTCTCCATTGTCATGGACATTGATTTTACATGTACTTTTTTTGTATTTTGTTAGCGGATCCACCCTTTGGATCAGTTGTATTATCATGCTATTGGCTAGCAAGAACACTTATGATATGGATGCACTAAAGGCCAAGTTCCTTGAGGCCTTTAACATGAAAGATTTGGGACCTGCATCTCACATTCTTGGTATTCGCATCACGCATGACTAGGGTAGGAAATGCCTTTGGATTTCACAGGAGGAGTATGTTACAAAAGTACTGTAGCATTTCAATATGGAGGGGGGGAAGGCTATAAGTACTCCATTGGCTCCATATGTGAAATTGAGTCAGGAAGATAGCCCCAAATTAGATGAGGAGAGGGCCATGATGGCCAAGGTTCCTTATGCATCAACAGTTGGGAGTCTTATGTATGTTATGATAGCTACTAGACCATGGACATTGCATTTGTAGTGGGAGTTGTTAGCTGATATATGGCTAATCTAGGAAAGAGACATTGGGAGAAAGTTTAGTGCATCATGAGGTACATGAATGGTACCAACAAGGAGATAAGCATCTGCTTTGGCTTAGGAGAGATGCGTGTACTTGGGTACACATATTCAAACTATGCAGGGCATGTGGATAGCAGGAGATCTACTTCTAGTTATGTGTTCACATTTTCAGGTGGTTCAGTGTCATGGATGTCTCGTGCATAGAAGTGTGTTGCTTTGTCTACCATAGAGGCCAAATATGTTGCAGCCACAAAGGGTTGCAAGGAGGCTATATGCCTTGGTCGGCTAGTGGGAGATTTGGGGATTCATAGAGGTGTACTGACATTGCATAGTGATTCCATGAGTGCTATTCAGCTACTAGCACGGAATCTGGTCTTTCATGCAAACGCAAAAAAGTTTGAGTTTAGCATTTCATCAAGGAGGTACTTGAGTAGAAGCACATAGAGCTTTTCAAGATTCATACAGATGATAACTCTACAGATATGCTAACGAAGAGTCTATCTAATCAGCGGTTTGAGTTTTGTCGTGTATTAATGGGCATTGGATAATATGCCTAGCTGTGTCTAAGTGGGCTTTAAGTGGGAGGTTGTGGTGGTGAAAGGCCACTATGCCTTAACCCTGGTTATGTACAATACTCAAACAAATATACATATGAATGACATAGAAGATTAGGGTGTTTCTCACCCACCAAAAACTTGTGTTCTCTCTTTTGGCTCTCCCTCTCTCACCTTTTTCCGTTCCACTTCCTTTGTTGAGATCTCTCAAGTGCCACATCAACATCTGTGTTTCAAAGGCACACTGTGCTTTTAGCATTCGCACTCATAGTCCACATCTTCAGTGCATCCACATCATCTTTTTTGGGCCCTCTTGTGCTCAAAATTTTCCCATTCTTCTAGGAGCCGTATCTTTCTATCCACGTGGAATTTGGAGATGCTCCAAAAACCAAAATTTCTCGCCATCTTATGCTCTACCAAGTTGTCATATCAGATTTGACATTTGTAATTTTTAGTTTGTAGTATTTGTAGAAACCTCTTCATCGGCACCAATTCTAGATCGCATCCTCTCTGGACCTAGCACAAACCAAATCAAGATAAAATCTATTTTGCTATATTTTATCTCGATTGATGTGTAGACTAGTTATAGGAATAGCTACCCTAGAGGAGATAATCCCAAAAGCCAATACAAAGCCATGCCCGAAAATTCCCGATTAGTTCCCAACCGGCATCAGTCCCTGTGGAACCTATCATCGATATTCATCTCACACATATCGACCTGTTCCATTTTTTGATAGAGGGCATATTCACTCTTATTGAGTCACTTGACACTTTGGATTCCTAATTTAGGATAGTTTCATCTTTACATTCACATGCCTCCTTGTAAAGTCACTAGATGACTATTTTGGCATTCGGTTCTACACCACCTCTACAAGCCTTGTCTAGCCTCTTGTCTAGCCTCTGGCTATCACAAGCACTTGGTTGCTATTTGTATACAGGTTTTGATTCTTGGTGCAACATGGAAAAATCACATGATGATGTCATATTTCTTTATCAGAGTAGCAAGCTTGATGATATATGGCAATTAGAACTTCAAATGTTGAACATTTTTTAGCTGAAGAACTTGTGGGGCATTATCACGAAATATGAAAAGAGACCCAAGCCTACCTCGACAACTTTTACCATAGATTAGCAACTAGCACTCACAAAGCAACAGAAAGAGTGGGATACCAAGGCTAGAATTTCCTTGAATATCATCAACTTCAATGTGAAGGATACGATCATCCCTCTTCTTCATGGGTAGACCTTAGCTATCTTTCCTTGGAACACTTTGGAAAGAAGGCATAACACCAACAACATGTCATGCATTCTCTTGTTTGAGAATCAAATAAACAACAATCCAATGGTTCCAAATGAATCAGGTCCTACTTCTTACTTAGATTGAAGGGCCTTAGCAATCATCTCACATCCCTTGGACATGAGGTTAAACAAGAGACTAGTCTAGCTTACCATCAATGGACTTGGACTAGATATGGGAAGTTTGTGACTGTGTTAGTCACTCAAGATGAACCATAAACATTTCAACTCATGTCATACATGCTCTTGCAGGACTCGCAATTGAGACATGGTTTCAAATAGATTCGAAGAATCATGACACTATTTCCATAGCAAGAGGGTCATTCAGAGGAAAAGGCAAAAATTTTGGACTGTCTAGCAATCAAGGCACAGGTCGGTATGAGGGCATACAATCTCCACCTTCGTCGACTTAGAGTCATGGTCTTGTTTTGAGCTCCTAACTGAAAACAATTTGTAATTGAAAGAGAATATTACATGAGACAAAAGGTGGCAAGATTTGAAAGAGAAGCACCCAAAATGAAGCAAGAAGAAGGCAAGGTGCATCTCACTTAAAGATTTTGCAAATTTTGAAATGGGAGGAGAATGAATGTAGAGAATGGATTGTAAGATTCAAAGTGATAGGGAAAGAAATTTTGCAAGTTTTGAAATGGGAAGAAAACTTGTAAAACTTGCAAGTTTTGCAAGTTTTGACAGAATTGAAATGAAATGGGTGGGAAACAAACATAGAGAAGGGAATGATGATAGTTTGACACATGAAAGTTCTTCTCATGATAAGGAAGATAAAAAAAGAATCTTCCTGCACAAAAGAAAATCAAACATTCAAAAATAGGGTTTGAGCAAGAAGGAGTGAAATGGCACTCAAAAAAGAGGGAAGGAAGACAAAAATGTAGAATAAGAGGAATGTGGTAGTTGGGTGGGAGGATTTGGTTTCAGGACAAATGGGCAAGCTGCAAGTTTGATTGAGAAACTTAGTTTTTTAGTTTGGTTATAGTTCAAAAACTTGATGAGAGAATCGAGGCAGCAAGTGGGAGGTTTACATCAAACTTTGGTCCATTGAATAAAGAAAAAGGAAAGTCTAGCCATTTGCAATATTCTATTACTCTCCACTAGCCAATATTATACTCAGCTTTATTCACCTTATCCTTCCATGTCACCAACTGAAGGGCTCTCTTATATGGCCCCTTTTTTAGTCCAAAATTTATGTAATCGTGGTCAAGGTCCCATGTCCTGGGTAACAGCTGAGTAGTATTCAAGGTTACATGGGGTTCGAAATGAAAATCCCATGTAGGAATAGAGTGTTAAATGTCCTTTAATACCTCAAAAATGTTGAAACACTACATCCAATACTTACTTTGTACCCAAGCTAGCTTTGCATTGTTTATGCTCCCTGCATATAGACTATAGTGACTCTCTTCCCATAGCTAAAAGGACTTAGTTATTCTAATATGTAGGTGTCGAGGCTAACTACAATTTGTTCATCACATCATGGTCCAAGGTTGATTGAGGTTCCCATGGCTTTTGCATGGTTCTCAAGAATTGTTGCATTCAATTCTATTTTGATCACCCCTAAGGACTACTAGAAGGACTTGTATAAAATGTGTGTTCAAGAGGTAATATTTAAACCCATATCTACATATAAATCCTACATTATGTTTTTTCTTGTGAATTAAAAACCCTTCTATATGTCACATTTGTGACCTAGAAGGACTTATATAAAATGTATGTTCAAGAGGTAATATTTAAACCCATACCTACATATAAATCCTACATTATAGAGACTATATGTTTTTATTTGTGAATTAAAAACCCTTTTATATGTCACATTTGTGACCTTACTAGGTTAAGAGACCATTATATTGATTACAGATATGAAGGTGCATGCTTTGAGCTAGTTACCATCTATATGAAAATTTAATTAATGAACATATTCATCTAGCATTTCTTCATTACTAAAACACCACTTAAATTTCTAAAATATATTTGCAATGATTTTGATTTCTAAGATTAACTCAAAAGTATCAACAATATATTTCTTCTAAATTAAATTAATCTTGACTAGTAGTGTTCTTTTAGCAATTGGTAAGGATAAGGCTACTCTCGATGCTATTTTAATGATTATCAAGAAATACTTAAGAAGACTTTTGAGTTACAAAATGCCTAATTTTCCATGTATCATAATCGCATATAACCAGTTTACCCAATGTCATATAATGAATGCATTTCATAAATGTCTTAAGGGAAGAAAATCATATCCCAAAGTCTCAAAAAATAATGGGAAATTGTGCGTGTGTGCATCTATGACCATGCACCCGTGTGTGTGTGTGTGTGGCGTGCACATCTACGCACATGTGCATGCAAATATATGGATGCACATGCACATGTGCGTGCATGTGTATGTGCTTATGCATGCACATGTGCACATGCATGTGTGCAGGATGTGTGCATGTGTATGCATATGTATGTGCATGTGTGGATGTGTGTGTATGGGGCGGTGTATGTGTTTGTGCACGTACATGTGTGTGTGCATATAATGCATGCATGCAAGTGTGTGTGCATATACATGCATGAATGCGAGTGTGTGTGTGTGTGTGTTTGTGCGTGTATGCGTGCACACGTCATTATGAGTTTTTAGAGCCTTATTATGACAATCTCTATATGATGCTTGTCGTGAGGATGTATCTTGTGTAGAGGCATTTTCCCATTGCTTCTGATTTGTCTAAATAGTATATTATGCAGACTATTCTCATTGTAAAAATCTTTTCTAATAAAAATACAGTGGTTTCACCAAAACAAAAAAGTGTGTGTGTGTGTTTTTAGAATTCATTATCCCCTCAATAATTGAACCATACAATCGATTCAGTCATAGATTGGCCTTAAACGAAACAATTAAAATTTAAAAATAATTCAAATATGGAGATTTAAACATTTAAAAGAAATGAGATATAATTTTATTTTGAAGGTATTACAACCAAACAAGGTAGGTTTACAAAAGTGTAGAATCCATCGGGTAGTCCAGGCTCCGAGGTCAGGGTTCACTTACTTGCCACCATCCAAACCAACCAGTTGTTAGAACAATGAAGTTGAATTTGGGTAGACACGTAATGCCTGTATCCCCTGACTTGTTATCACTTTACCAAAGAACTTGAACAAAACTTTTGAATTTCTAAGATAAAAAGGAATTTT
Organism: Dipteris shenzhenensis; assembly: GCF_047967505.1. NCBI lineage: Eukaryota > Viridiplantae > Streptophyta > Polypodiopsida > Gleicheniales > Dipteridaceae > Dipteris > Dipteris shenzhenensis. Next base: position 23,787,012 of record NC_141620.1, read on the forward strand.
AAAGAAATTAAGCAAGAAAATAGAGGGGCTTTACAATTTAAAACCAAAAGTAATTTAAAATATAGTCCTAGAGGCTAAAAAGTCAAGGTGACAAAAGGGGTTTAGTCAACAACTAGGTGCCCACCTATTTAAGGGGGGGAAACCACTCACTTGTAAAAAAGCCTAATAGTAGTTATACAACTGAGTGTCCAACTATTTAAGGGGGAGATCCAAAACCTTACAATAGCTAAACAACCATGTGCCCGATTATTTAAGGGGGGAATCTAAAACATGCCTAACTTACTTTGTAAATAAAATAAATTGTTAAGGAAATAAATGAGGAACATATAGTTTGACAATAAATGAAATGAGAAAAATACGAAATTAATCAGAAAAGATGAACAAATTAATGAAAACTGTTATTGAAAAAACTTGAAAGGTAATGGGGGTAGTCCAAGCCCAAATGAGAAAACTTAAATCTCAAAAACTAAGGAGGGTAATCCACATCCTTAGTTAAATAGAAAAAAATAATTAAAGTCAAGTGGGTTAATCCACACCCATGATCTAGACAAGCAAAAGGAAGTAAAACCAAACTAGCTAAAGCACAAAAAGAGCACATCAAGCAATTAATTTAATGAAGGCAATTTTCATTATAGAAGATACATCAAGAGAAAAACTAAAATCAATTGCGTGACAAGAATAGATTTAACCACAAGATTTTTTTAAAAATACTTATAGTTTTTGGAAATGAGTAAATGAGAGGGGTAGTTTACATCCCCCTTTTTTTTGGACAAACATGAGTTAAATAAGTCAAGTGAGGGGTCTCTGAACCATCTTTTATGAAAACAATTTATTAACAATGGTAAGGAAAATGAGGAAGTAGAGTTATAAAAAGTGAATGTACATAAAAACGTGAAAAATGAGTAAGGTGATCAAAGAGAGACAATAGAAAATAATGAGAATAACAACATAATTAAAAATAAAAACTTAGGTAAATCGAGCAAGAATTACAATGGAACCATAAAGCAATTAAAAGAGAAGATATATGTAACCTAGTAGGGCGACCAAGTTAAATGAAAACAAAATAGAAAGCCAATAAAGTGGGGAATTGATTAAAAAGGAAGTAAAGTTATGAAAAAGTAAAAATACAAGCACAATAACATAAATATAGATAAGAGAAAAGTAGGAAAGAAGTATATAATAGAGAACCTTAAAAGATAATTATATTACAAGAGAATTAATACACACATATATATATATATATTGACAAGAAATTAAAAGGGTATTACATAAACTCTAAGTAATAAGGGGATGAAGATAAGAGCAAAACAAAAAATGTTTAAGTTCTATAAACGGACATAAAGTAAGAAAAAGCTATATATATATATATATATATGGAGAGAGAGAGAGAGAGAGAGAGAACTGCAAGGAGCGAGGTCAAAAGCAATCAACAGCGAGCTGATAAAAAGAAATCTAACTATAACTTATCACAGTAGAGAATAAAATGAGAATAAAATGAAAAAGCCGCAACGATGGAGTAAGCAACCAAATGAAACGTGCAAGGAAGTGGGCAATCGTTCTGTATCTAAGTGCCTTCTTCTTAATGCTAAAGTAAGTGAAAAGAGTTCGCATAAAGTGACCTATCTATTCACTAAGCAAAGGATTTAAGAGAACGCACAATGCATGGCGAGCTAAAGCACGTGCTACTGTGGAAGTGGTCGATTAATAACATGGAGAACAAGCTGTGAAATGGAACCAGTAAACTAGTAGCAAGGATGGCCAGTTGAGGGTGAGGAGGCCAGTACGTAGGTGTTGAGAACTGAGACCATCCGAGACAAGTGCCGTAGCAGACCAGGACGCACACAAGAAGCATAGGAAGGCAGTGCACTGTATGAAGCTTGAGGACGGGAAGAGAGAAATGGGTGGTGGCTACGCTGCCTATAAGGGGTGTTGAAAAACGCGAAAAGGAAGTGAGTCGGAAACAGGCACAGAGTCATTTAAACGATCAAATAAATTTCACAAAAGTGGTTGTATCAAACGTGGGTTACGAGATTTCGTAATAACTCGAACTGAGCAGATGCAGAACTGTGACAAACTTGTCACTTATATCGGCCCTGCACCATGCGACTTGTGAGCTCTCCGATTAGGACATTCCCAAGGTCCAGCCGAAAAGGTTTGTACGGATTAGAAAGGAGTGCTGCTATAGTGCGATTTTGAAAAGAACTAAAACCAGCCACTCCTATTGTCTCCCTCGGCGCTCTCCTCCCCCTCTCATTAACTTTAAGGTAGACTTTTCCCGTGCATTAAGTCATGGGGATCGTGCTTTGAGACGGCTGGCCCTCAATCGGGGAATCTGTGATGACTGAATATGCGACACCAGGCAAGGGACTTCGCCTATATTAAGACACATGCTTTGGTTATGCTGGATATGACGAGGCGCCATGGATTTTTTCTCTCGAGTAACTCCTCGTGAATTCTTTGGTTTTTTCCTTCTATTCGAAGCAGCCACGACAGCTGAATACGTGGCAATTGAATCTCAGGCCGGGATCATGAAAGGCGTACTATGGGTAGGTCCTAAACTTTTCCTCGTCCTTTTTGAACTAAACCTAATGCTCATGTTATCATGAAAGGAGTACTATGGGTAGGTCCTAAACTTTTCCTCGTCCTTTTTGAACTAAACCTAATGCTCATGTTATCACACTTCCAGCTAACGCCATAGGGAATGTCAAGCCTACTCGCGAAGTCAAAAAATTTTCATAGGCAATGAGAACTTCGATCAGATGCGGGCACCCAATCCAATAAAGTGAGTAAACATAATGGGCATGAATTGGTAGATTCGGTTCATAGAATGAGCATGAATTGGGGGATTCAGTTAATAGAATAAGCATGAATTTTCAAATTCAGTAAATAGAATTGCCACCCTCCCCTTCATATTTCCTGGTCATTGCATTGGGACATGAGAAGGTCATAGGGGAAATTTCAGATGTCGGAACTAGTATTCCGGCATTTTTCAAACCATCATTGCAATCAAAGTCACTTCCTTAAATTCTTCAGATATCTTGCTCTTAGACATCTCGTACAAGTCAAAGCTTATCCATCTAACACAAATAATTCAAATAGCCCTTTACGATTGGAAACTTGCACATCTCCATGAATGCTATAGTTTGCAAATTCAAGGGCCACTAAAGGGTTTGCTTGTTACATGGGGGGTTCACTAAACAATATATGACTATCTCGTGAGTTCAAGAGAAGGCATTACTAAATTCACTCTTTTTTTGCAATATAATTACATAAAGGGTTTTTAAACATAGTTACATAAAGTTTTTTAAAATATAATTGGTTTTTGGATTCCAATTTATAGAAATATAGTTACATAAAGAGTTCTTTTAATGGATTTTGGGAAAAAAGTAGAAAAAAGGGCCTTTTTCAATTCAAAATTCACAAACAAGGGATTTCTAATATACCCCTTGAACATAGGTGATAGTTTAGTTTTCTATGTAGTGAATCCCCTCATTCCTAGCGTCAAATTTTTGTTTATGAGACCTTGCATTGAAGTGAAAACCAATGTAATGTCAAAATCAATGTGAAAGAATCCTAAGAAGATTCAGTATATTATGCCTTGTGTGCTTGAAATGCTGGTTTTTATTTTCTTGATGTGGTATTTAAATGTGTGTTAAATTAAAGAGAGATTCTTCTTTCTTGATACAAGACAAAGGTGGTTATATATCAAGTTTTTGCCTCATTTTCGCTTACGTTTATCTTCTACTGACATTTTTGACACTTTTTCTTATGGTTTTTGCAAGGTATTTTAATACTAGTTTGGGAGCTCAACATGACATAAAAGTGTCATTTTTAGGGTTTAAAATTTGTTTTTTAGTGGTTTGAATGTCTATCCAACGTATGCACCTTTTAAGACATATATTTTTGACTTGTTCAATAACATGGTAAAAATACATCCATAGAGAAAAAGCTATGACAAAGCCTCCATTTTGTTTGCAAAACTTGTGTGGTTGATGGTTTGGCTCATACAAACTACTGGATGAACAAGTTTCAAGCAGATAGCTCTTTCAAAAAATCTACTTCTAGTGGTATTAATTTTTTTAAACATAGTTTTGGTTAAAAAAATAAATTTGGCAGTAATTTTTAATACTAAAATATGTATAATTATGGTCTTTAAATTTGAATTAATATGTGTATGTCATCATTTGCTACAACGTAATCAAAGCTATATACATATGAAACCTATATCTTATACACATAAACAAAATGTAAACCAGCTTGAAATTTTGTTTTGCATGATATAATATAACATCAACTCATGAGTAATCATGGGTTTCAAAAGCTCATAGTCTGATGCAATGGAGCTTATGCACAATTGAAACCTTCTATACTCGGGGGTGCACTAACCCTATGCATCACGTGCATTCAAGGGGTATTTAAAAAACCCCTCAACTAAAAATTTCCCCCCAATAAAAACACCCCTCTTTACTTATGAACTAAGTGATTGTTTTCTAAATATGAATTAAAAAAACACTTATGTTATTGTAAACCTGTTCAAATTTTCGAAAAGTTAAATTTAAATACCCCTACTTTTGAAAGGACGTGGTACACTAAAATTTTATAAGGTGAACTCCTCGAGCTTCTATATTTCATCTAATGGCCTTATGTTACTAAACAAGTGTGGGCATATGTCTTATAGAACCCATGATTACTATGTATTTCCATGCACGACATGGAATTTTTCCTAATGAATTTATTACCTTCAACTTTTGTGATGCTCCACAATTTTGTATATAAAATTCTTTTTAGTTTTATTAGTGGTAGTCATTTGTGAAATTTATTTTCATGTCAATTTTGAGTTTTGAAAATACTAATAAGTGATTTGAGCTTTAATAAATCGAGAAAATATATATGTATGCATGGGAATTGTATCAAGAGTTTGTAGGTTTAAAGGAGGGTCTAGCTTTGTGGATCCTAAAGGAAAACTTGGAAAGAAGTGATTTATTTAAAAAGAACTAAAGTTATTGCTAGATGGCCAAGGAATGGAGAAAATTGGTCATGAAGGGAAAGAAAAGCAAGATAAAGTGGAAAAGCTAGCTAAAAGTGGGGAAAAGCAGGTTGCACCTTTCAAAGCGAGTTGAATTCTTAACTGTGAGTGAGAGAGATGGTTGACCGTGATGAGGTTCAACGAAGGATGTCTAAACAAGGTCTTTTGATTCATACATGAACTGAAGAGCTAAAATGGATAAAAGGCAAGGTTGTGGCTGATACTTTTGAAAGAAACAAGACATTGAATGGAGATCTCAACAATGGTATTTATGTAGAAATACCTCGAGACGATGATGCTATAAGACCAAGACCATGGAAGAGGACAAGAACAGAGGAAGATGATGTTGATAATGATGTTGCAGACCGAATACCTAGCAAGAGAGCAAGAGTTGAAGAGAATGTTGCTGAATCAACTCTTAGGCAAGTCTTCAAGAAGGCAAAAATTTTAGAATTTGATGGTGAAAAGAAGACTGGAGAAGATCTTGAAGCTTGGTTCGAAGAGCTTGAAGATTTCTTCACCCTACAGGAATTTGATAAGGTTGGAAAGGCAAATGTTGCATCTCTTCAACTCCGTGGAGTCACAAAGTTATGGTGGAAGTCTTATCTATAGGTTAGAGAAAAACCAAGCGAACCTATCACTTGGGCAGAACTTCGAGCCATAGCTACAAAAAGGTATTGCTCCCCTCACTATTACATGGAGAAAAAAATGGAATTTTATAACTTTAAGCATGTTCAAGAGGGAAAGCAAGATCTCTTTATAGATGAGTATAAGGAAAAGTTCGATCGCATAAATATGTACTTCAAGTGATAGGTGACTCTCTTACATATAATTTTGTAGAAGGTCTTAGGGAGGATCTTCTATACATGATGAAAGGGACTGTGGATCCAAGGAATTCTTGGATGTTGTGGCCAAGGCAAAAAATTTCAAGAAATTAGAAGCATACAATGAATGAAAAGAGACAAAGACAAAGATGATTCCAACAGGTCATCCTTTTCCCAAGAGTTCAGAGCTCAAATATTCCCAACAAAGATCAGGGTATTCTAGTGCCAATAAATTTCAAGGATGGAGGGAATAATAGGACAATAGAAATCTTAGAAATCAAAGAAAATTTGTTGCTTATAGTCAGGAGGGCAACGAGCAAGCTTATAAAGTTGCTGGAAACCGGAAAGGTCGATAAGCATCTCCCTTGAAAAATGATCCTGCTTTTATTGAATGAGCATGAAGACTTGGATTGTGCTTTAGGTGTGGAGAACAAGGACATCGGATATTTGAATGTCCAAATAAAGCCAAATTAAATTTTGTCAAAGGATCCAGGATGGAGGCTAAGATGGGCAAGATGAATCCAACCATCGACAAAGCATAGGAAGAAGGTAAGTCATCTAAGCCTACAATGAAATGCATGGTTTCTTATGCATCTCATGCACATGCCATTGTCATTAGACTAAAAGGGAGGATTGGGGCTAATGCATAAATTTCCTAATTGATTCGGGTTGCACAAATTGTTTTATCTCTCCTAAACTCATACAGGCCCAACACTTAGAAGTTGGGAATAAGATACTAAAACTTGTCCAATTAGCTAATGGGAAAATACACTATACCCAAGGTCTTATTGAAAATTTAGAATTTACATTAGCACATAGAAAGTGTAAGGGGAATTTTTATGCCATAGACATGGGGAGGTGTGATGCCATAATTGGAATAGATTGGCTATCTAAGAACAAAGTCTTAATTGACTGTTGGAAAGAGAACCATCAGTTTTTTTGGAGTAGATGGTAGAAATCAAGTTATTCAAGGAGACGAAAGGCATAGTCAATATTTTCTTATTTCAGCCATGAAATTGTTAGAGGAATGAGACAAAGTTGTGATACATTCTTGGTATTTGCTGAAAAGATTGAGGAGGAAACTGATAAAATTGAGGGAGAGAGTAAAAAAGAAGAATATCCTAAATATGTTCAAAAACTCCTTGATGAGTTTTCTTATATCTTTCCTGATGATCTAGCAGGGATGCCACCACCTCGACATCGTGACCATGCTATAGAACTAGAACTAGGAACTCGACCTTATTGTAGGGCCCCTTATATGTGGATGAATTGAAGGAATTGAAAATTCAATTAGAAGATTTAAAAAAAAAGGGGTTTATTCAACATGGCGTTTCTCCTTGGGGTGCTCTAGTTTTATTTCAAAAGAAAAAGGATGGAACATACAGGTTATGCATTGACTATGAAGGATTAAAATAGGCAGACCATCAAGAATAAATATCCTCTACCTCACATAGATGAGTTATTGTCTCAATTGAGTGGAAGCACAATATTCTCCAAGATAGATTGATTAAAGATCGAGACATCATCAAATATACATCAAGAAAAAGGAAATCCCAAAGATTTCTTTTAGAACTTGATATGGTCATTATGAATTCACACTTCTTGCTTTTGGACTCACCAATGCACTTGCCACTTTTATGTGTCTGATGAATGATGTTTTTTGTGAATTTCTAGATGATTTTATTTTGGTTTTTCTAGATGATATTTTGGTATATTTAAAGAACGCGAAAGAACATGAGATGCATCTTAGGAAAACACTTGAAAATTTAAGGGAACATAAATTATATGGGAAAAGGAGTAAATGCTTCTTTGCTAAAGATAAAATTTTTTATTTGGGATGAGTTATTTCCAAAGAAGGCATCCATATAGATCTTGATAAAGCAAAAGTGATTCAAAAATGTCCAAGACCTAAAATAGTGAGAGATGTGAGGAGTTTTATTAGTTTGGCACAGTATGAGAGAAAAAATATCAAGGATTTTTCTAAAATAACATCCCCTTTCATAGACCTGATAAAGCAAGAAAAAAAATTTGTATGGAATGAGAAATGTCAAGAAGCTGTCGATACATTAAAAGCAAATGTGGCAGAAAATTGCATCTTGACGATACCTGAGCTGGGAAAACCTTTTATTGTGACTTGTGATGTGAGAGGATGTGAGTGGGACACAAATTGGATGTTTTATTTCTCAAGATGGTAGAGTAGTGGAGGGTCTTAGCATGGGAAGCTGACATGCTTTTTGTGCTTTTCATAACATGGGAAAAAGCACATAAGGAGCAATGGAAATTTGAAACAATTTTTAAATAAAAATTTTGGATAATCATGTTGCATGAAGTGACCACTCTCACACGGTTTGCGGGTGAGTCAATTAATGATACCTTGTCATCTTCGCATGTGTTGCTTCTTCCTGTTTCGAGTTTCTCTCGATCGGAATAGTGTCCATTTGTAGTTTGTTGCCTCGTTTTCTCTATTTCGGAAGGGCCAAATACAATCAAATGAGCCTTGATAGATAGTTGGAGGGAGGGTGGAAGGTGAGGACTGTTCTCTACTTCTTGAGAATTATATTTCTAAATGCACACACCGTGGCATAGTAAGAGCAAAGATACAAATTGCTTCTCAGGCCAAAGGCCATGAAGTCCAAAAAGGCACTCTCTCTTTTCGATTACCAGCCACCTTTGCAGCCTACTTTCTGTAGGACTACAGATGAGTTCAGCTGTCACAATGGATTGAGTTCTGAGGGCCTGAACCCTCAAACCATTCGATCAGGTACAAACTCTGATGTCAGTGAGGAGGTGTGGCAGCACGTTTTTAAATGGCCACAGCCAACACCTTTGAAGAAGGTGAAGTGCAACGAAGTGAAGCCGCATTGTTTATAGGAATTCATGCAATTGCACTGGCATGTCTATCAAGATGCCCCAAAAAACAAGGAGATCGGGCAGTCTTTTGCAAAGGCATTCGCATTGCATCAAAATGACCATAGCTTTGTGTTAGTTTTTTGCAAAGGGATTCGCATTGCATCAAAATAATCATAGCTCTGTGTTAGTCAATTGGGACCACTTTGTTGAGCAAGCTATGCAACTTGCAAAGAAGCACAGTGATTTGGGGGCGAAGATTGCTTGGTGGGAGGAAAAGGAAAGATGCTTGAGGAGGGGTCTAGCATGGGAGGACCGCGAGACAAGGTCGGCAACATCCAACCCTGCACCTTCATCACTGAATCGAATCTCCAGCATGTCCACCACTGGTAGGCCTGGATTCTTGCATGCTACTATTGGTAGGGAAGAGCTAGCTGACCTGATTGCCAATGTTGAAGTGGCTCAGGCAAAAATGGGAAGTAGGAGGGAATTGCTCCATGAGGCATAGGCCTCCTTTGAGCTATCATCTTCGGAACTCCACAGGATTGAGGGGCTATCCTCCAAGGCCTCCGACATATCAAAGATCCAGGCAGGCCTACTTGAACTAAAGCGCTCAGGAAGTGTTGCCTGCAAACGAGTTGTTGTCAAAAGTAGAAGCGTTGTACTCCCAACTAGATGTAGAAGGTATCCAAAAGATAGTTGCAGATAAAAAGGTATTTCTCTTGTGCTTATTTTTCTCTTTAGTGTGTTTTTTTGTGCTTTTGTTTGCTTGCATGTGCTTTCATGTGCTTTCATGTATTGATGTGTTGTGCTTTGAGTCTTGTATGACCTCTAATGAAATATGTTTAGGTGGCCCTTGAGGGGTTCCCTTTAGGAGCAAGGGCCACCTAAACTTGTTAGTCAATATGTCTCTTGCCCCTAAAGGGGACCCCTCAAGGGACATATTGACGAAGGCCACATTGGTTTTGTCTACAAATTCTTTTATGTGCTTTTTGGTGGTTTGATGTGCTTTCAAGTGTGTTTTTATGTGCTTGCATGCGTTTTTTTGTGCTTTTATGTGTGATTTTCCGTGCTTTTATGTGCTTTTTAGTGCTTTTATGTACTTTCAGATGTGCTTTTATGTGCTTGCATGTGTTTCTATGTGCTTTAGGCAGTTTCATGTCTTTATTACACATTTATGTGTGCTTTTGTGTGCTTTGAGGTGTGCTTTTATGTGCTTCTATGTACTTTTAGGTGTGCTTTTATGTGCTTGCATGTGTTTTTTTGTGCTTTATGCAGTTTCATGTGCTTTATTGTGGTTTTATGTGTGCTCTTTTTGTGCTTTTGTGTGCTTTGAGGTGTGCTTTTATGTGCTTTCAGGTATGCTTTTATGTGCCTACATGTGTTTTATGTGTGCTTTTATGTGCTTTTTTGTGCATTTATGTACTTTTAGGTGTGTTTGCATGTGTTTTCTTGTGCTTTGTATGTGCTTTATGCAATTTCATGTGCTTTATTGTGCTTCTATGTGTGCTTTTTTTGTGTTTTTTTGTGCTTTTGTGTGCTTTGAGGTGTGCTTTTATGTGCTTTTTGGTGCTTTTATGTGCTTTCAGGTATGCTTTTATGTGCCAGCATGTGTTTTTTTGTGCTTTTATGTGCCTTGAGGTATGCTTTTATGTGCTTGCATGTGTTTTTGTGTGCTCTGTATGTGCTTTATGCAATTTCATGTGCTTTATTGTGCTTTTATGTGTGCTTTTTTTGTGTTTTTTTGTGCTTTTGTGTGCTTTGAGGTGTTCTTTTATGTGCTTTTTAGTGCTTTCATGTGCTTTGAGGTGTGATTTTTGTGCATTGTATGTGCTTCATGCAGTTTCATGTGCTTTATTGTGCTTTTAGGTGTGCTTTCTTTGTGCTTTTTTGTGCTTTTCTGTGCTTTTATGTGCTTTCATGTGTTTTTTTGTGTGCTTTTTTTGTGCTTTTATGTGCTTGCATGTGGTTTTATGTGCTTGCATGTGTTTTTTTGTGCTTGCATGTGTTTTTATGGATAATTTGAGGGTCATAGGTGTGCTTTTATGTGCTTTGCATGTGTTTTTTTGTGCTTTGAGGTGTGCTTTTATGTGCTTTTTTGTTGCTTTTATGTACTTTCAGGTGTGCTTTTATGTGCTTGCATGTGTTTTTTTGTGCTTTGTATGTGCTTTATGCAGTTTCATGTGCTTTATTGTGTTTTTATGTGTGCTTTTGTTTGCTTTTATGTGCTTTTTGGTGCTTCTATGTGCTTTTAGGTTTTATTTTATGTGTTGCATGTGTTTTGTTGTGCTTTTATGTGTGTTTTTTTGTGCTTTTATGTGCTTTGAGGTGTGCTTTTATGTACTTTCAAGTGTGCTTTTATGTGCTTGCATCTGTGCTTTTTATGTGCTTTATGCAGTTTCATGTGCTTTATTGTGCTGTTATGTGTGTTTTTTTTTGCTTTTGTGTGCTTTTATGTGCTTTGAGGTGTGTCTTTATGTGCTTCCATGTGCTTTTATGTGCTTTCATGCATTTTTTTGTGTGCTTTTTTGTGCTTTTATGTTCTTACTTGTGCTTCCATGTGCTTTTATGTGCTTTCATGTGCTTTTTTGTGTGCTTTTATGTGCTTGTGCTTCCATGTGCTTCCATGTGCTTGCTTGTGCTTTTGTTTCCATTTGCTTTTTTATGTGGTTTATGGTGCTTTCATGTGAATTTATGTGCAGAGTCTGGTTGATTCACAGCAGGAGAGATTGGAACAAGTGCTACAATAGTATAACTACTATGTGTAGGGGTAGAACACTCCTTGTAGCTTACAACTATTGTAGTGTCGGATAGAGTATTAATTGGACCACACACAACTTGTTCTGCATGTGGTTTCAATTTTGATTCTTCATGCTTGGAGGTGTTCTCACTGCCCTACAAACATGTCTACCACTTTCTATGCTTTGTGCACATATGTTTGGTGAAAGGGATGTGTGTAGAGAACAACTGCATGTAAACACTTCCTCCAAGGGTGAAGAAGATGCTCGGATTGCCTACTCTTGAAAAAGGTAACACATATATTTATCCACTATTGGCAATTATTTACATTTTCTTCTTATCATTTCTCCTTACCAATGCTTGGTTTAGTTGCAAAACCCAAATGATCTACATGAAAATCCAGTTCTTGAAAATTCAGGAGGAACATTAGAGGAGATGCACAGTGGTTTTGTTGAGGACTACGGAGGGTTCGCATCTAGAAGTGAATGCGAGTTTATGCAATAGTTGCATGGAAAGAGGGGGAGCAATTTTGGTTCCAAGAAGGAAAGCCCTCTAAGCACACCGAAGACCATGCCATCTAAGCATGTCGGGGATGAGCGGAGACCGCTAGAGGCCACACCATCAAAGTGGCATGCCAAAGTTGAGGGTGCCCATGTGTCTCCAAAGAAGACACCATGGAGGTCTCCTAGGAGGAAAGCACAAATTGAGGAGGAAGCTCTCAAAGAGGATGGTGAAGATAAAGAGGCAGAGGATGAAGTATCTTTGTCCTCTTTCTTGCATTCAAAGAGAAAAAAGGCCTCCAAAGATTTGCCTTGTCCTTTTCCAAAGAGGAAAACAAAAGGCATGTAAGAGTGTGTGCATTTGCATTTGCCCATATTGTAGCACGGCCCTTCCATTTTGTATTGAAATTATGAATTTCCATCTCTCCTCCAAGTCCTTATTCAATTGACTGTATGCAAAAACTATGTTTGGTGTATGCTTTTGCTATGTTGAGTATAAATTTTGGTTTCATGTTCAATGAATGCTTTTGGTATGCACTTAGTAGCACTTTTTATTGGATGTGATTTTTTGGTGAGCTTTTGTCATGAGCTTTTTTTCAATTTTCATGAATATTGTGAGCTTTTCATTCACCTGAGAGAGAGAGAGGGGGAGGGGGGGTTTCATGGAGTGGGGTGGGTGGAAAGTTTGGGTTATGGTTGCAGTTAAGAGGAGAGAGGGGGGAGAGGGGAGATAAAGGAAAAGGGGAGGGATGGTCGCATGGGTAAAGTGGCATGGAGAAGGGAGGGGAGGGGAGTTGGAACATATATTCGTTATCATAGTTAGAGGGGGAACTTATAAGGTATGCAAAGAGGAGTGCAAGGAGGAGAGAAAGGATGAGGAATGTGAAACTTATGTTCATCTCCTAAATGTAAAGGGGAAGGGAGAGCATATAGGAAACTTGTTCATTTTCAAAGTGTATAATTTGAAACACTAGCGCAGACTCAAAATAGGCCCAAAACAGGCCAAAATGACAAAAACACCATTTTTCCAATTTTTATCGGAATATAGTCATGTTGGTACTCAAAATGACCGCAATTCGACGAGGAATCCAAATATGAGGTCAAATGTTTCAAATTATACACTTTTAAAATGAACATATCTCCCATAGTTCCTCCCTTCTACTTTGAATATGGTCATATCTTCCATAATTTTTTGCCTCCTACTGCCACTCATATCCGCCCCCCCTTGTGCATAGTATACAATCTTCCACCCCTTCCACATGCTATGAAAATGAACATATCCTATATCCTCTCCCCCTCTTTCTAACCTCCCCAGCTTTCTTATAACAAAAACATGTATGGATTTCTAAAAAAAGCTCGCAAAAACAAAGGAAATGGTAAAAAAGCTCACATTAAAAAGCTCGCCAAAAGATTTTTTCCCTTTTTATTAAATGCAGTAGCACGAGTGCCAAAGAGAAAAGCCAGTGATGATGCAAAGGCTAGCGGCAATTTGGAGACGCCTGATGATGCACAACCCGATGATGCACAGCCAGATATTGCATAGCTAGATATTGCATAGCTCAATGATGCACAGCCAAATATTGCACAACCCAATGATGCACAGCCAGATATTGCACAACCCAATGATGCACAGCTAGATATTGTACAGCCTGATGATGCACAGCCCGATGATGCACAACCCGATATTGCATTGCCCGATGTTGCACAGCCTGATGATATACCACAGCCTGATGTTTCACATCTTGATATACCAGAGCTTGATGTTTTAGAACCTAGTGTTGCACCGCTTGATGATGTTGCACACCGTGATACACAACCTGACCCAGCAGATCCCCAGCAGATACAAAGGAGGAAGCTGATGTGCAGATATATTATGGCAGGGCTCCCAAGTGCAATTTTCAAAAGCTGGCATTGATTGTCGATCTAAACGGTGTGCTCATGTTTACAGTAAATGCATGGAGAGGGGAGACCTTACCTGTATACTCCCCATGCTTTGCCAGGGTTCCTGAAGCTAGAGGTATCACACACTTTGTCAATAAATATGCAAAGGCATTTCTGGTGTTGGCTCTCGAGTTTTTTGATATATACATATGGAGTTGTTCATCAAGCACAAATGTTTTTAGAAGAGTAGACTTGTGTTTTGGGGATATCAGAGAGAAGCTTTCAGGCTTACTATCCCAAGACCTATGCCACAAGGCAACATTCCCATTTGCAAATGGGAAACCAATTTTCTTCAAGCAACTATCTACAATTTGGGAGCACAACAAGACAAAGCACCCATAGACGCGCGCACAGACGCGTTTCATGAACTAAATAAAAAACTTACGGGCGCGTCTATTTGCGCGTCAGGAGACCCGCGTCTAATTGCGCGTCTATATATCAGACTTACGCGCGTATAGACGTGCACAGAGACGCGTAAATAGACGCGCTAATAAACGCTTTGATAGACGCAAGTCGAACAGACAGACGCGAATATAAACGCGTTTTTAAACGCACTGATAGACGTGCCTTTTTTTTTTAAATAAATTTTACAGAATACTGTGTATGTTGTGTATGCTATATAGTTACAAGAATCCCATATCCACATTCTGTAATTCAATTCTTACAGCCAACCGCATTTTAATTACAATTCCAAATAAAATATTACAACTCCAAAACGCAATAAAATTGAAAGCTCAAAAAGTGCTTGTATATACATATAGCACGAAGCTAAGCCACGTCATGTGGCTCCAAGTACAAAAAATAAGGAAGCTAAGCCATGTCATGTGGCTTCAAGTACAAAAAATAAGAGGAGTCTATATACAAGAGGCACGAAGCCAAGCCAATGGCTTTAAGTACAAAAAAGAATAGTAGCACTACTTCTACGACTAATCCTCGCTGCCTTCCATGCTCCCTTCTGTGCTGCCTTCTGTGCTCCCTTCTGCACCTCCTTCCTCGTCTTCCTCGTCGTCTTGTGCAGGGGCGGCCTGTAAACAAGGGACAACATATATCAATGTATGAAAAATCAAATCTTTACTTATAATTTTGGCATTATTTAATTACTTTCAAATACCTGGGGGGCCTGTCCAGTAGCTCGGGTATACTGCTCCTCAGTAATCAACCTGTCATCATAGAAGTGCCTCCATGTATCTCCTCTGCGATGGTGGCGGTGGTAGGCTGTCTCCACTGGAGTAGGGTATCTGCCCACGATCTCAAGCTGCATGACCGCGATACACTTTGTGGAGGGATTAGTACAAAGAAACAACCAACCTCCTAATAAACTACATAAGCAATATAATTTGAGATCGATACTTACAAATTGGGCCTCCCATGATTCAACACCCCCTGCTCCAAAATGCGCGCTCCCGTACTCCTCCATCTGGATCCTCCGTGCCTCCACGTGCTGCAGACTGGGCTCCTCCCTCGCTGACTTCATTGCCTTCTTCCACTCACGCTTCTGAGTGGTGTGGGGCGGCCCCCTTGGAGGTTGACCTGCCTCAAGTCTGGCAAGCTCCGCTAGTGCCTGCCTCTTAAGGGAAGATCTTTTATTGCTAAGTATCGTAACAATCTTTGACTTCCCCCATTTATCTGTGAACTAGCGATTGGGGGGGTTAGGATACCTAGAGCGAACAGTAGCGAGGGTCTCATCAGCCAACCTCTTTGGGTGGTCTTTATAGTGGATAAAGCAATCTCTGTAATTGTTAGCAATTACAGAGCGCATGAAGGCCATTATGTCCTTCCCCCGCGCATCCATCAAGATGCCTCCTGTCTGAGTGATGTCATAATAAATCATACCATCACCCAGAGGCACGTCCAAATCATCTGAATCATCATCCTCCTCACCGCCACATGGCCCAAAGCACTGTGCCATGCATCCGCCACCGCTCTCCCTGCTACTACGCCTGCCACCCTGTCGTGTCGAGCTCGTACGCTGGCCACTCATAGCTGGGGACTGCATGGGACTACGCTGACCACTCGTAGCTGGAGAACCGAGTCTCGATGGCTGGGGAGTACGTCGACGGCTCGCCGAGGCAGAAGGACCTCCTGACGGCATGGGGGAAGGGGCATAAGACGGGATGGCAGAAGGGACATAAGACGGCATGGGGGAAGGGGCATAAGACGGTACAGGGGAAGGGGCATAAGACGGGGCATAAGACGGCTGTGCGGACTCCGCTGGGGTGATCTCAGGCGGTGTGGGGTGGCTCGGAGTCTGTAGTGCCGACTCCTGGAGAGTGTTAAGGGTACCCGTCATGTACCCGTATAACTCTGCAGGACTAGGAGGGTGCCCTAAAATGTTATATAAATCCTTCCATATCGATTCAGGCGGATCAGGTGAGCTAGAAGCACTTTCTCCTCACATGTTAAACTGGAAAAAAATAAACAAATCTATTACTTTGGGAGCTGAGAAGAAAGGGGAAAAAAAAAGAGAGGCTCTGTCAGAGCGCGTCTATAGACCCGTCTAATCTTCGCGTCTATAAATGCATCTAACAGAGCGTTTAAGAATTCAAGTAAAAGCGCGTCTAACAGTCCGTTCATCAATCCGTCTAATAGTGCGTTAAAAAGCACGTCTACCACCGCGTCTAACAGTCCATCCAAACATCCGTCTAACAGCGCGTCTAAAAGCGCGTCTAACAATTCGTATAAAACTCCATTTAACAGAGCGTCTGTGTGAGCGTCTACCTACGCGTCTGTGTGTGTCTGTAACAAGCCAGACGCGCATATAGACGCGCCTGTAGACGCGCGTTTAGACGCGCTCTCAGACGCCTCTATACACGCGCTCCGACAGTCGAGAATACTCAAAAGTCGAAAAGGACGTTTCGCCCGACAAAAGAACGTGTCACTCATACCTAGATGCTGTGTTCCGTGGATGCGAGAAAGTACAAAACTGGAAAGAGCAAGCAAGAACAACTTCAAAAGGACTTACTTGGAAAAAGGTATGGAAGGATCTTTCTTTTCCAAACTTGTTTCTTCTCCTTGTTCGTACTCCTCCTCTTCTTTAGGCTTGGAAGCAAGCTGTGATAGGTACGGTCCCTTTGTCTTGAGTGAAAGCTTGGAACTGTGTATGGGAGGCTCTCTCTTAAGCTTCGAATCTATAGAACTGCTAATAAAGAAGGAAGAAAGCTGCTCGCGAAGTTTAAGTAGTCAAAAGAAAAGCAAAGCGAGCGGCGCGCCGAAAAGCAAGTTTAAAAGTCGCGTCTATAGTCACATCTATTAGCGCGTCTATAGTCGCGTCTGAATACACAGAGTAAATGCATCTATAGTCGCGTCTATTAGCGTGTCTACGGGCGCGTTTAAATACACAAAGTAGACGGGCGTTTAGACACGCAGTTAGACACGACATTAGACGCGACGATAAACGCGGCGATAGACGCAACACAGAGTTTTTAAGTTAAGCATTTGAAGAAGAGCAAATTTGGTGGGTTGTTTGTTTGTAGGATGTCTCCATCTTCAACAAGCAACTCCAGTGAGGATGAATCCCTCCGTATCCACCATCGCGAAATGTGGTTGGAGCAAAAAATCAAATGTCTGTGTGATCGATGTCGAAGAAACATGTATCGTGCACGCAGGATTACGCTCAATCATATCTCAAAGTATGGAGAATGGGATGTGACCGTAAACAGGGTGAGGATTTGTAAGTTAAGGTTGATTGAGATACCTATGGGTGTTCATATGTTTGAGTTATAATGATCCCGTTTTAATTTGATACAGGATGCAGTGCCACACCCGCACATGTTACCGTCGTGAGGAGGCGAAGCGTCGGCGATATGAGGTGGGATCTTCAGGAGGGACCGTTACGGATGCATGGAGTGATGGTGATAGTAGCCCTCCGCCATTACCTCATGAAGCTGTGGAGGAGGAGGTGTTTGATGATATGGTGCGGGATTTATATGTCCATCAAGGGAGGGATAATAGCATGGAGCAGGATGATCTTTTTACCGCAGCATCGACTCCACTGTTTGAGGGGTGCACATTCTCTGTTCTATGTGCCTCCCTTGAGTTACTAAAATTGCAAACCATCTATGGATGGAGCAATGCAAGTTTGAATGCATTACTCAAGTAAGCTTTAAAGTCGATTTTGCAAACATGGTGAATTATGCTAGTGGGTCAATTACTCGAATGCTTTTCCTCATTTATGGTCTTCACGTGCAGGCTATTGTGTAAAATGCTTCCAAGGGAGAATAAATTACCGACCTCAAGAGATATGGCAAGGCAACATGTGACCTCTCTTGGAGGATTAGATTACAAGCGCATCCATTCATGTGTCAATGATTGCGTTTTGTTTCGTGGACTACATAAGGATGCAAGAGAGTGTCCTACTTGTGGAGAGGCAAGATATAGAGCAGATCTCAAAACCTTGGACGTGCCTCATAAGGTATTGCGACATTTTCCCATAATCCCTTGCATCCAACATATGTTCAAGTGCAAATCTATTGCAGAGCTCATGTCATGGCATTCCTCCCATCGATCAACCGATGGCAAGTGGAGAACTCCCGCGGACTCTCCTGCGTGGAAGCATATTGAAGACACATGGCCAAGCTTCAAGAAAGAACCTAGGAGCTTGAGACTTGGATTGGGTATGGACGGTGTGAACCCATTTGGTCTCAAAAGCACGTCTTACAGTGTATGGCCAGTGATATTGGTGAATTACAATCTTCCACCCTCTATGGCTATTAAGAAAGGACATGTCATGCTGTCCCTTCTAATTCCAGGGAAACATAAAGTCAAAAACCCTGATGTTTATTTGGAGCCTTTGATTGATGAGCTAGAGATACTTTGGAGAGGTATCGAGGTGCATGATGTGAGCAGGCCTCCCTCGTCACGAGACTTCAACTGCAAAGCAGTCTTGATGTGGACGATGCATGACTTCCCAGGCTATGGCGAGTGTTCAGGTAAGCATTGCATTTTTGAATTATGAATAGGCACCTTCCACTCTTAATTATGAATAGGCACCTTCCACTCCTAAACCCACCTTCCACTCTTAATTGCATCTATTGTTTCAGGTCTCACTACATCGGGTTACCATGCATGTCCTGTTTGTGGTCCTTTCCTAGTTGCCTCACGGGCAGGCGCATTGAATAAGGTCATCTATGAGAATCACCATCGATTTCTTCCACCTGATCATCCTAGATATGTTGCCCCTTGGAATGAAGTCCTCCCACAATCACTCACCTCAGGAGATTGGATGAGAATTTGGGACGGTTCCACGACTCCTCCACCACTTGGCATGAGCCGGTAAGGATTTGTAACTATTGGCTGGAAGTAAAGATTGGCTATATTGGTTGAAAGTGAAGATTGCACGCTAACACTTTATTTTGTTTAGATACTCCATCTTTTATCGTTTACCATATTGGTCCCACCTCAAGATCAATCACCTGCTCGATCCCATGCATATCTTCAAGAATGTGGCATCTACCATTTGGGAGCATTTGAATGGGACACGAGATTCGGCAGGCATAAGGGAGGATCTACGTACCACAGGGAGGATGCGTGAAGCTTGGCCTCAAGAGAGACCAAATGGGCGTGTTTTTTTACCTCGTGCACCGTGGATGTTATCAAAGCTAGAGATGGCGACGGTGAAGCGCACTATTACTACAATTCGTACTCCCACTGGATGCATGAGGTGTTTGAAGGGAGCCTTTACAAAGAGCAAGAAAAGAGGTGTAGAGCAATTATATGGCTTGAAATCTCATGATTGGCACAAGATGCTCCAAGTAAGTATTTTATATGCATAATATCTTTTTCCTTTCAAATTTGTGAGTGAATAGCTATAAGCAACTAATCAACCACCTCCTCGCGGGTTCAGTTCATACTACCTACTAGCATTTCACGTAGTGCATCAAAGGACGTGAAAGATTGTATTTACAAGATGAGCGAGCTTGTGAGGTATGTGAGCTCAAAGGAAATAGATCCCACCACGCTTGAGAATGCTCGAGTTATGTCAGTGGAGGCGGTTTGTTTAGTGGAGGAGACATTTCCACGTTCTATTCTCACAAGCCAACTACATCTCATAGTACATTTGGTGGATGAGATTGCTATATGCGGTACTATACATGCACGATGGTTGTTCTTCCTCGAGCGCTTCATGGAGACGTTGAAGGGCTTCGTGAGACAAAATGCAAGACCCGAAGGTAGCATGGCCGAGGGTTGGTTGGTACAAGAGTCACTTGTATATATTTCTGAGTTTCTTGTTGATGTGGATAGCTCTCTCCCACGACTATGGAGAGATGATGAAGACCTAAGGATGACCTCTATTGTGCCTCAAGGAAAAGGACGCAACAAAGTAATAGACACGGAGTTGCGTAATAGTATCAACCTCTTTTGCGTGCTTAATAGTGATGTGATGAAAAGATGGGTGACAAGATACGAGGATGCAAAGGCAAGAAGACAAGAAGAAAGGGCCCTCTTTCGTACACACCACGGATCTCGTGTGCCATACTCTCAGCGTCTAAGAGCACTTCCAAAGGATATTCATGTGGATTGGCTACTTGATGAAATGGAGAAAGCAGAGAAAGACGAGGGGATGCATATCACAATGGAAGAATGGGAGTATGCTAGGGGATGCATGAGCAAGGTCGGTATATAGAATGTTATGCATAAGTTAGGAGGTTTTTATAATTTAGATTGCTTATTTAATTGATTTTTTCTTGGTGTAGTGCACTATGTTCAATGCTATATGGTGTGAGGGCAAGCATTTTCGAACACAACGGATTGATGATAAGAGAAACACACAAGATTGCGGCATCATTGCTAGCTTTGAGGGAGCCAATGGAGCCATGGATGATTATTGTGGCATAATCCAAGATATCATTATGCTTGACTTTCGACGCTTCTTTGTGTATGTTTTGGATGTAAAGTGGTTTAAGGACGTGGTGGAAAGAGGCCCTAATGCAACAATCAAACGCCATGCAAGTGGCTTTGTAACTATTGACTCCACAAAGTTTTGGCAAAGTAGGAAGGACACACTAATACTACTGCAACAATGTGAACAGGTACTGTGCACACACATAAAATAACTTGCTTTTAAATATTTGATGCAAGAAAAGTAACATGATTGTATTTGTGTTTGAATTAGGTTGTCTATCAACCAATGGTGGATAATAATAGGTGGTGGCATGTCATACCTATTATGCCACGTTCCAAAGTGATGTATAGTACATTTACTAATATGGAGCGTATGGAGGATGATCATGGCCATGGACGTGATGATGACCGTGATACAAGAGAGGAGGATGATCATGAGATAGGAGATATAGATATTGAGGCCGGCATTACCCGTGAGGACGAGCCTACCATTGGAGATCTTGATTTCGATGAGCACATGAGTGGCACAAGTAGTAGTGGGTTGAATGTATTTGTAGATCTAAACACTTGTTTGGATTTCGAAGTAGATAGTTTGGCAAGGGTTGATCTCATTGAGGATGAGATTGAACCGTAGCCCCACAATTGATATTGGCAAAACTATTTTACATATTGTCTCATTCTCCTCATTTCCCTTAATTCTTGTATATGTGGGCTTGCAAAAAATTATGTGCTTTGGTAATCATGGACAATGTTTGGAAAGCAATGATGTACACCAAAATCTCACTTTCTGTATTCTCTGGAGCGCATCTAACAACGCGTCTAAATGCGCGTCTGATTCTCAGTGTAAACGCGCAAATAAACGCGTAAATACACGTGCAAATAGATGCGCTAATAAACGGGATGTTAGACGGGCCCGTATTTTCTCAGGTCTAATGCGCAAATAAACGCGGTGATTGACGCGCAAATAGACGAGCGTTTAGCCGCGCCTATAGACGCGCCCGTAATTTCTCTACTAGAGCAATGCCTATAGACGCGCCCGCTATTTTGCGCGTCTACCAAGCGCGTCTATAGTTGCTTTGTGTTGTTGTGGAGGTGTTTTACTAGTACACAAAGGAGAACACTTTGTTGCTTGATGATAGCCTCTACAAATGCAAAGGGAACAAGCTTGGCACTTATTTAATTTTGCCTAAGTTTGAAGATCAGGTGGAGTTAGACCTAGGCTCATTTCTAGTTTGTGACCTCGGTGTGTGGCTCTATGAGTGGCTACACTCACCTGATAGGCTAGAATTGGCAAGGAAGCAGCCTTACATATGGGGGGATTTGAACCCAGAATTTGAATATGTGAAGCAAAAGATGTGCCACGTTGGGAAGATAGAGAAGCCCGCACATGGGTGGATTGCTATTAACTAAGAGCCTACAGTTTTGTTCTTGTACTTCCCAATTTACTCGGCATTGTAAATGTTTCTATTAATACAAAATTATGTACTTTTTCTCCATTTTCCTCGTAAAGTTTAAATTAAAAATTTATTTCAGTATAGTGACATTCTGTCATAGTAAAAGTAACATTCTAAATTTATTCCAGTGATGTTTCAATTTTGTCACAATCTGTTAAGACAAGCCCACAAGCATTGTTACCCATCTGGGTAACAATGCTTTGAAGATTATCCCTTGCTTGATCTCATTATGTTGTTTGAATGAGTAATTCTCAGCAAAATCAACAATTGATACTATCACATCTTTTGGAAAATTTGAAAGACATTCCTTGAATTGGGCAGCCTGCCATTTGAAGATAAAATTGTGGGTGATAAATCTTTCTATGTGCTACTCTACCATAGTCCACAAAGTATTGACATCAACTTGTTTAATAGACAAAATCTTTCTCTTTTGATCTTTTTCTGCCTTGGTTTTTCCCACAACAACATCCTCAAAATTTTGCACATTGACAACCCCCAAGCTTGCAACTTCAAGACCCAAAACCTCGCGCGATGCTTTCTTTAGCATCTCTATTATAGGAAAAGCAAAAACCTCTCCTCCCACCTTATATTCAATGACCTTGCTTTCCTCCTCTCTATTCTCCACTCCTTACTACTACTCAGCCCCTCTCCTAACACTTGTGCTCTCTCTCCACCCTACTCCCTCTTTGCTTATGTGAAAAGAAGTTTTTTAAGAAGGTGAGTCTCTTTAAGCAATGTAGGTTCATTTTTTGTGAGATTTTGTTTTGTAAGTGTTGAAGCATGTTTCTCCTTGTATTGCTAAGGCTATGTGCCAGTTTTCATGCTTGATTTTCAAGGGTTAAAGACAAAAAACGAGATTTTGTAAAGAAAGAAGACTCACCTCTTCTCTTTTTAGTATTTCTCTTCCTTCTCTTTCTCCTTGTTTGTAGGCTTATGCTTGTCTCCTCAATCCAATCCCTTTGAGAAGTTGCTTCTCTAAACTCCTCCTTCCTCTAACTAGTTATTTGAAAAATGGTATGTTTCCTCTCTTTTGTAGGGCCAGTCCACAAAACACCAAGCGGGGTTATTCCAGGTAAGAAAGTCCTTTCTCTTTTTTGCTTTTGTTATTTTTGTTATTTGCATTGGCCTGCAGCTAGCACCTTAACTGCTAGCTACAATGACGGGCATAGGAACCCTCTCTTCCCCTATTTTTCCCTATTCCCTCTTCTTTTCCTCTCTTCCTCTCTTCCTTCTCTTCTTTTTTCCTCTTCTTTATCCCCTCTTTCAATCTCTTTTTCCCCTCTTCCTCCTTTCCTTCTCTTCTTTTTTCCCTCTTTCAATCTCTTTTCCCCTCTTCCTTCTCTTATGTTTATGCTCTTTTCCCTCTTCTTTTTTCCTTTTTTCATCCCGTCTTTCAATCTCTTTTCCTCTCTTATGTTTATGCTCTTTTTCCCTCTTCTTTTTCTCCTCTTTCAATCTCTTTTCCTCTTTTTCCCTCTCTTTCCCGTCTCTCAATCTCTTTTCATAAGCATATGTATTTGCCTATGCTTATGCTTTCTCTCTTTTTTGTTTATGCTCATATGCTCATGCATAAGCATAAGCATATCCTTTCTTTCCTTTTCTCTTATGCTTATGCTCTTTTTCCCTCTTCCTTCTCTTATGCTTATGCTTATGCATGAGCATACGTCTCCTTCTCCTTCTCCTTCTCCTTCTCCTTCTCCTCTTTTCCTCTTTTCCTCTCTCTTTCTCCCCCTCTTTCCCCTCTTTCAATCTCTTTTCATAAGCATATATATTTTCCTATACTTAAGTTTTCTCGCTTTTTCTTTCATGCTCATATGCTCATGCATAAGCATAAGCATATGCTTTCTTTCCGTATCTCTTATGCTTATGCTCTTTTTCCCTCTTCCTTCTCTTATGCTTATGCTTATGCATGAGCATATGTCTCCTTATCTTATGCCTATGCATGTCCTTCTCCTTCTCCTTCTCCTTTCTTTCTCTTCCTTTTTCCTCTCTTTTTCTCTTCTTTTCATAAGCATATGCCTATGTCTATGCCTATGCATGTCCTTCTCCTTCTCCTTCTCCTTTCTTTCTCTTCTTTTTTCCTCTCTTTTTCTCTTCTTTTCATAAGCATATGCCTATGCCTATGCTTATGCTTATGCATGAGCATATGCTTTCTCAATGTATTCTCTTATGCTTTCTCAATGTATTCTCATATGCTTTCTCAATGTATTCTCTTGTTTTTTGTTTTTTGTTTTCATGTTTGTGTCTACATTAGGCATGGGATCACGTCGCACACCCGACGAGTATGGAAACCCTCATAGGAGGAGACATCATGATTTCTATTCTCCAGAGGACTTTGATTTCCCTCAGGCGGCACCTTAGGGGCCTACCCCTATGACTACCCCTAGCTCGACTCCTCTCAGATATAGCACTGTGACTATCCCTCGGGGAACTCCTTTGCTAGCAGCCCATGGCTTTGTAGGGAGTCCTGATGAGTTTGTGGCACAGATGACCGATGAGGAGGCAGCGAGATTGTTCTCTACTATCGCAGAGGACCTTAGCAATTCCCTCTCCTATACTGATAGCTGGACCTACTGCCCAACTATCCCCTCGTGCCCCTTCGACTAAGGGGTCATCACTTGGGCATGCCCATCGTAAGGAAAGAATAGGAGGGGTCACTTATGTTGTGCTAACTCGGGAGATGTAGACGAGTTAGCACACTCACATCCCTACAGGTCTCCACTTGGTCCCGAGACCTAGTACCAGTCAAGTCCCTTACCCTCTCCTACTCCCATTGCTACTCCTCACTTTGAGAGCGCTCGCACAAACGCCACTCGCTCTGACTCTGCCACTACCATGAGTCCTCCTTACCCAGTCGAGGACTTGTGCTATCAAATCACGATTGTTGGAGAGATAATAGAAGATAAAAAGGGCAAAGCAGTGATAGCCACCATGAGGCACTTGATGAGCCACCACTTTAGGAGCGGCATTGCTACTGATTGGCGGTATCAAGATGACCAAAAGAAGCAGGCGGTCATTGATGAATTGAAAGCAAAATACCCTAAGCCCCCAAATTCGGAGTTCAATGAGAATTACATGCAAGAGCACATGGGTTTGGTCTTGAAGCATCGTAGATCAACCTTGTGTACTTCCATCGCAAAGGGGAGGGCTAAACCTAGCTGGGCAGACAAAGCTGATTAGAAGTTTTTCATGAAGCAGAACAGGGAGTATCCCAAAATGTTTGAGGGTCAGAAGAGGGCAGCGAGGAGATGGTTGGATGCCGTAGGTACTTCGCACTTTGGTACAGGCGGATGGTTGGCATTTGAGGCAACCGTGGTAAGTCTAATTCTTCTAATTTAATGTATTGTTCTATTTTTTTTACTACATATTACATGCACTTTATCTAACTCTCGTCAATTGGGCCCACACCAAGCTACGATGGGTTGCCTTCCTATAGATGCAGAGATGAGATGCGCGTTTCGTGTAGGAACAAAGCCATGGTTTATTGTGCAGGAGGCAATGGGAGTGACGGTCAATTGAGCTAAGGTGGCAACTTGCACAGTATAAGTCTACTTCTACTTGTAATCTCACTTTTTAAATTGTTTTATTCTTTAAGTTCCAATCTAATTTCCAATTAATATGGTTTCACTCTTAGAGTCAAAGCTCGAGCGTCCCATCACCAGATGAGGGCTTGGGATCAGGCGCAGCTCACTAGGGTCAGGGATCAGGCACAGCTCACGAGGGCTAAGGATCAGGCCAGCAAGATGAGGACGAGGACGACAACGATGATTTAAATGAGCAGTAGTAGTAGTAGTTTGCATATACTTCGCCATGTATATACTTTTGTATATCAGCTCATTTGAGCGATTTTGTATCACCCTTTTCGAAAGGGTAATTTTGTAACAAACAATGTTGTATAGCTTGGACATGTATATGCTTCTGTAACTCGATCGGTTCATTTGAGCGATTTTGACATATCACCCTTTTCGCAAGGAAAATTTTATAATAAAAAACTTTTTTTTGTAATTGCTAAAAAAAAACATTAGTGGGGCAAAACAGGGCTTGCTGTGGCCTTGTTTAGCCCCACTAATGTTTTTTTAACGTTATGTTAATCATCGCTATATAGTGACGTTTACCAGTGTCGCTATATAGCGACATTTATTAGAGTCGCTATATAGCAATGCTTATATAGCAACCGTTCTTTTTTTATGCTTATAACGACGTAAATAATGACCTTTGCGCTCATTTTTTTTTAAATTTGTAAAAAATGTCGGTATTTTCATCGAAAAAGGGCCTATGCCTTGTAGTGTTAGTTCACAAGGCATTAATTAATAAAATGTTGCACAAGGAAATTGAAAGCCAAAAAAATAAAAGGAGTGTATATTAAATTATAGCTCAAAAAGTGCTTGTATGTACATATAGCATGAAGCCAAGCCACAACTTGTAGCTTCAAGTACAAAAAATAAGAGGAGTGTATATACAAGAGAGGCACGAAGCCAAGCCAGTGGCTTCAAGTACAAAAAAGAGTAGCTAGCACTACTTCTTGACTAATCTAAGTTCTTCACATCCTCGCTCCCTTCTTCGCCCCCTTCTTCATGCCCTTCTTCCTCATCTTCTTCCTCTTGATCAGTCGCAAGGCCCTGTAAATGAGGGACAACATGTATCAATGTATGAAAAATCAAATCTTTACTTATAATATTGACATTATTTAATTACTTTCAAATACCTTGGGGATGCTGCAATAGCCCGAATATACTACTCCTCAGTAATCAACTTGTCATCATAGAAGTGCCTCCATGTATCTCCTTTGCGATGGTGGTGGTGGTAGGCTATCTCGAGAAGAGTAGGGTACCTGCCCACGATATCAAGCTACAAGATGACACAATTTGCAGAGGGGTTAGTACAATGAAACAACCTCCTAAGAAACTACATAAACAATATAATTTTAGATCAATACTTGCAAATCGCGCCTCCCATGATTCAACACCCCCTGCTCCAAAATGCATGCTTCCATATTGCTCCATTTGGATCCTCCATGCCTCCACATCTGTAGACTAGGGTCCCACTTCGCTGCCTTCATTGCTTTCTTTCACTCATGCTTGTGAGCTGTGTGGTACTGGCCCCTCGGTGGTTGACCTCCCTCGAGCCTGGCAATCTCGACTAGTGTCTGCCTCTTAAGCGAAGATCTTTTATTGCGAAGTATCATAATAATCTTTGACTTGGCCCATTTATCTGTGAACTAAACATTGGGGGGATTGGGATACCTAGAGCGAACAGTAGCAAGCGTCTCATCAGCCAATTGTTTTGGATGGTCTTTGTAGTGAATAAAGCAATCTTTGTAGTTGTTAGCAATTACAGAGCACATGAAGGCCATGATTTCCTTCCCCTATGCATCCATCAAGATGTCTCTTGTCTGAGTGATGTCATAGAAGATCGTACCATCACCTTCTGGCACATTTGCATCATCTGAATCATCCCTGTCCCTACCACTACCCCCCCCCAAAGCATTGTGCCATGCATCCCCTACCACTCTCCCTACTACTATGCTTGCTGCCCTATTGTGTCGAGCTAGTACATTGGCTGCTCGTAGCTGGAGAAGTGACTCTCGACTACACGCTCTCGACTACACGAGAGTACGCTGGCCACTCGTAGCTAGAGAAGTGACTCTTGATGGCACGGGAGTACGCCGATGGCTCTACAAGGTAGAAGGACCTTCTAACCATAGGGGGGGAGAAGGGGCTCAGCTCTATAGCCGGTTGGGCTATCTCAACTCTACTAGGGTAATCTCAGCTGGTGTGGGATTGGGGTGGTTTGGAGTTTGTACTGCCGACTCTTGGGGGGTGTTTGTAGTACCCGTCATGTATGTGTATAACTCTGTAGGAGTGGGAGGGTGCCCCAAAATGTTATATAACTCCCGAAAGATGGCATCCCAAAGATCAGGTGAGGCTGAAGAGCTTCCTGGCCACATGATGAACTGAAGAAAAGAAAAGAAGAAGATTACCATCGAGCATGCCCTTGTCACGAGATGCAAAAGAAAAAATAGAGTGACAGCCTAACATTAAGCAAGCATTTACAGACTTCTACATTCTTTGAATTAGAGTGACAGAAGTCTGTATTTGCTTGCTCAATGTCAAGCTATTGAAGCTTCACATCGGGAAAAAGAGAGAAGGAAAGAGAGGAAAAGAGAGGAGAAGAGAGCAGAAAAAAGAAAGGAGATAAGAGAGAAAAAGAGAGGAGAAAAGAGAAGGAAAGAGAGGAGAAAGGAGAGGAAAAGAGAGGATAAAAGAGAGAAGGAAAAAGAGAGACAAAGTGAAGGAAAGAGGGGATAAAATAGAGGAAAATAGAGAGAAGGAAAGAGAGGAGAAAAGAGAGGAAAATAGAGGAAAAGAGAGAAGAAAAAAGAGAGAAAAAGAGAGGAGATGAGAGAGAAAAATTACCACGAAAAGAGAAAGAAAGAGAGGATAAAAGAGAGAAGGAAAAAGAGAGACAAGGTGAAGGAAAGAGAGGAGAAAAGAGAGGAAAATAGAGAGAAGGAAAGAGATGATAAAAGAGACAAAAAGAGAGGAAAAGAGAGGAGAAAAAAGAAAGGAGATAAGAGAGAAAAAGAGAGGGGAAAAGAGAAGGAAAGAGAGGAGAAAGGAGAGAAAAAGAGAATGCAATCCCTTATTTCCTCACAAATGCAATCCCTTTCTTCAATCATGCTTTCCTTTTTCATCATTAATGCAATCCCTTTGTTCAATCATGCAATCCCTTTTCATCATTCATGCAATCTCTTTCTTCATTCATGCAATCACTTATTTCTATCATTCAATATGCAATCCTTTTCTTGGAAATGGAAGTGCAAGGGAAATGGAAAGGGGAAGGGGAATGGAAAGAGAAGGAAAAGAAAGGGGAAAGGGAAGAATACATAAGACTATCGGAGCATGTCTATAGATGTGCATCTAATAGTGCTTCTATAGGCATGGCTGTCTATTTTTCCAAAATACAGATGCGTCTATAGACGCATTGTTAGATGCGTCTATAGATGCGCTCCGACAGACGTCTTTTTTTAAGAAATTGAAACGGACATGCACCCGATCCCAAAAATAACAACTCATACCAAAAACATATGTTCCTTGCATACGACAAAGGATGAATCCAAAGAGTGCAACTTCCAAAGAAGATCAAACGTCAAGAGACTTACCTTGGATAGAGGTATGGAAGCTTCTTATCCTTAATCTTCAAAGCTGCTTCTCTTTCTTCTCTACGACCTTGTTCACCCTCTACTTCTCTTTCTTCTCTTCCTTATTCTCCCACTTTTCTTGTGTGCTTGGGGATGATTGTGTAAGCTTATAGATGAGTGTGGGTGCTTGGAGATAAGTGTGGATGCTCAGAGCTGTGTCTGTTAATAGGAAAGCAAGCCGCGCAAAAGCAAGCGTGCTAAAAGTAGGTACAAAAATCAACTCGCAGTCTACACGTCTAAAGGCGTGTCTATGTGTGCATCTATCAATACATCTAAAGTACATTTTAGATGTGCCTATAGATGTGCTCCACAGTACAGACGCGGTGTTAGATGCTTTTATACGCTCCACAGAGTTTTGACATTTACAACTCATGCAAGAACAAATTTTTTGGATTGTTTATCTGTAGGATGTCTTCATCTTCAACAAGTAGCTCCAGTGAGGATGAATCCCTCTATATCCACCACCACAAAATGTGATTAGAGCAAAAAATCAAATGTATGTGTGATCGATGTCGAGGAAACATGTATCGTGGATGCAGAATTACACTCAATCACGTCTCAAAGTATGGAGAATGGAATGCGACCATAAACATGGTAAGTGTTAAAGAGTTAAGGTTGATTGAGATACCTATGGGCATTCATGTGTTTGAGTTATGATCTCATTTTAATTTGATACAGGATGCAGTGCCATGCCCGCATATGTTGCCCTATGCTTGTCGTGAGGAGGCGAAGCATCGGCGATATGAGGTGGGATCTTCAGGAGGGACCGTTACAGATGCATGGAGTGATGGTAATAGAAGCCCTCTACCTTACCTCATGAGGCCGTGGAGAAGGAGGTGTTTGATGATATGGTGTGGGATTTATATGTCCATCAATCCTCAGGTAGGGATGATAGCATGGAGCAGGATGATCTTTTTACCACAGCATCGACTCCACTATTTGAGGCGTGTACATTCTCTATTCTACATGCCTCCCTTGAGTTACTAAACTTGCAGACCATCTATGGATAGAGCAATGCAAGTTTGAATGCATTACTACTCAAGTAAGCTTTAAAGTCTATTTTGCAAAACATGGTGAATTATGCTAGTGGGTCAATTACTCGAATGCTTTTTCTCATTTATGGTCTTCACATGTAGGCTATTGTGTAAAATCCTTCCAAGGGAGAATAAATTATCGACCTCAAGAGATATGGCAAGGTAACATGTGACCTCTCTTGGAGGATTAGATTACAAGTGCATCCATGCATGCATCAATGATTCCATTCTATTTCATGGACCACATAAGGATGCAAGAGAGTGTCCTACTTGTGGAGAGGCAAGATATAGAGCAAATCTCAAAACTTTGGATCTGCCTCATAAGGTTCTGTGACATTTTATCACAATCCCTCGCATCCAATAGATGTTCAAGTGCAAAGCTATTGCAGAGCTCATGTCATGGAATTCCTCCCATCGATCAACCAATGGCAAGTGGAGTTTGCAGAGCTCATGTCATGGAATTCCTCCCATCGATCAACCAATGGCAAGTGGAGAACTCCAGCAGACACTCCTGCATGGAAGCATATTGAAGACACATGGCCAAGCTTCAAGGAAGAACCTAGGAGCTTGAGACTTGGATTGGGTATGGATGGTGTGAATCCATTTGGCCTCAAAAGCACCTCTTACAATGTATGGCCAATGATATTGGTGAATTATAATCTTCCACCCTCTATGGCGATTCAGAAAGGACATGTTATGTTATCCCTTCTAATTCCAGGGAAACATAAAGTAAAAAATCTTGATGTTTATTTGGAGCCTTTGATTCACAAGCTAGAGATACTTTGAAGAGGTATTGAGGTGCATGATGTGAACAAGGCTCCCTCGTCACATGAGACTTCAACTACAAAGCAGTCTTAATGTGGACAATGCATGACTTCCCAGGCTATGGCGAGTGTTTAGGTAAGCATTGTACTTTTAATTATGAGTAGGCAAATGATGTGGCACCCTAAACCCACATTCAACTCTTAATTGCATCTGTTGTTCAGGTCTCACTACATTAGGTTACCATGCATGTCTTGTCTGTGGTCCTTTTCATGGGCACACGCATTGAATAAGGTCATCTATGAGAATCACCATCGATTTCTTCCACTTGATCATCCTAGATATGTCGCCCCTTGGAATGAAGTCCCCCCACAATCACTCACTTGGGACGGCAATGACTCCACCACTTGGCATGAGCCCGTAAGGGTTTGTAACTATTTTGTGCTATATTGGATGGAAATAAAGATTGCCTGCTAACACCAGCTTTTATTTAGATACTCCATCTTTTATCGTTTACCATATTGGTCCCACCTCATGATCAATCACTTGATTGATCCCATGCATATCTTCAAGAATGTGGCATCTACCATTTGGGAACATTTAAATGGGACACGAGATTCCGCAGGCATAAGGGAGGATCTACGCACCACAGGGAGGATACGTGAAGCTTGACCACAAGAGAGGCCAAATGGGTGTGTCTTTTTACCTCGTGCACCGTGGAGGTTATCAAAGCTAGAGATGGTGGCGGTGAAGTGAGCTATCACTACAATTCATACTCCCACTAGATGCATGAGGTGTTTGAAGGGGGCCTTCACAAAGAGCAAGAAAAGAGGTGTAGAGCAATTATATGGCTTGAAATCTCATGATTGGCACAAGATGCTCCAAGTAAGTATTTTATGTGCATAATATCTTTTTCCTTACAAATTTGTGAGTGAATTAGAAGCAACTAATCAACCATTCCTCATGTGTTCAGTTCGTACTACCTACTACCATATCTCGTAGTACATCGAAGGATGTGAAGGATTGTATTTACAAGATGGGCAAGCTTGTGAGGTACTTTATAGGATACAAAATGTGAATATTGTATTTACAAGATGGGCAAGCTTGTGAGGTACTTTATAGGATGCAAGGTGTTCATATTGCTAATATTGCGTACTTTTTCCTTTCTAGGTATGTGAGCTTAAAGCAATTAGATCCAACCATGCTTGAGAATGCTCGAGTTATGTCAGTGGAGGTGGTTTGTTTAGTGGAGGAGACATTTCCATGTTCTATTCTCACAAGCCAACTACATCTCATAGTGCATCTGGTGAATGAGATTGCTATATGCGGTACTGTACATGCACGATGGTTGTTCTTCCTAGAGCGCTTGATGAAGACCTTAAAGGGTTTCGTGAGACAAATGCAAGACCCGAAGGTAGCATGGCCGAGAGTTGGTTGGTACAAGAGTCACTTGTATATATTTTTGAGTTTCTTGTTGATGTGGATAGCTCTCTCCCATAACTATGGAGAGATGATGAAGAGCTAAGGATGACCTCTATTGTGCCTCAAGGGAAAGGATGCAGTAAAGTAATAGACATAGAGTTGCTTAATAATATCAACGTCTATTGCATGCTTAATAGTGATGTGATAAAAAGATGGGTGACAAGATACGAGAATGCAAAGGCAAGAAGACAAGCAGAAAGGGCCCTCTTTCATACACATCATGGATCTCATGTGCCATACCCTCAGCGTCTAAGAGCACTTCCAAAGGATATTCATGTGGATTGGCTACTTGACGAAATGGAGAGAGCAAAGAGAGACGAGGGGATGCATATCACAATGGAAGAATGGGAGTATGGTAGGGGATGCATGAGCAAGGTCGGTATATAGAATGTTATGCATAAGTTAGGAGCTTTGAACAATTTAGATTGCTTATTTAATTGATTTTATCTTGGTGTAGTGTACTATGTTCAATGCTATATGGTGTGAGGGCAAGGATTTTTGAACACAACAAATTGATGATAAGAGAAATACACAAGATTATGGCATCATTGCTAGCTTTGAAGGAGCCACTGGAGCCATGGATGATTATTGTGGCATAATCCAAGATATTATTAAGCTTGACTTTTGACGCTTCTTTGTGTATGTTTTGGATGTAAAGTGGTTTAAGGACGTGGTGGAAAGAGGCCCTAATGCAACAATCAAATGCCATGCAAGTGGCTTTGTAACTATTGACTCCACAAAGTTTTGGCAAAGTAAGGAGGACACACTAGTACTACCGCAACAATGTGAATTAGGTTATCTACCAACCAATGGTGGATAATAATAGGTGGTGGCATGTCATACCTATTACGCCACAGTCCAAAGTGATGTATAGTACATAATTTACTAATATGGAGCGTATGGAGGATGATCATATCCATGGAGGTGATGATGACTGTGATACAAGAGATGAGGATGATCATGAGATAGGAGATACAAATATTGAGGCCATTACCCATGAGGACGAGCCTACCATTGGTGATGCTGATTTCCACAAGCACATGAGTAGCACAAGTAGTAGTGGGTTGAATGTATTTGTAGATCTCAATACTGGTTTGGATTTTAAAGTAGATAGTTTGGCAAGGGTTGATCTCATTGAGGATGAGATTGAACTGTAGCCCATCATTGATATTGGCAAAACTATTTTACATATTGTCTCATTCTCCTCACCTCACTTATATGTGGGTTTGCCAAAAAGCATTGATATTTTTGTTAAAATTATGTGCTTTGGTAATGATGGGCAATGTTTGGAAAGCAATGATGTACATTTATCAGCCTGCACCAAAATCTCACTTTTTGTATTCTCTGTTTTGCATCTAAACCCGTGTCTAAACCCACGTACAGACACACTAATAGACACACTAATAGACACGCAAATAGATGCACTATTAGACGCACCTATAATTTTGCTATTCTAGTAGTGCCTACAGACACGCCCACTATTTTACGCATCTATCAAGCACGTCTATAGTTGCTTTGTCTTGTTGTGATATAGAATATGCAATCCAAGGGTAATTACCTATAGATGCGTAATTGACAATGATTTCATTGTGGCCAGTTCTCTTACTTAAACTCAATTCGTCTAGTAACCAGTCATGAGCTTGAGAGGGACATGTAGAGAAAAGTAACTAGAGCTTTTACATCTTTATAGAAAAGGGATGTCTTTTCATCAAACAATATTCAATGATAAGGGATTTTAAAAGTAGGCTTTGAATGCAAGTGATATATAAGGTTTATATATAGTGCTCATGAGCTCTTACCACTAAGTCTTTTCATCATACAATAGTTACACATAAGGGATTAAAAAATAGGCCTTTAGTGCAAGTCATATATAAGGTTTATATAAAGTGACTTCTAACTCATGAGGTCTTACACTAAGCTACATAAAGGTACACCATAAGGCCCTCCAATGTCTCATTAATCACTCTTCTCTTCGGCCCTTCTTGCCTTTCCACCCCTTCCATTCTCATTTTTCTACCAAGAACTTGTAACCTGTGTGAGCCAGGTGGGCACACCGCACATGTCGAGGATTTGTTTTAGATAGGCTTGACTTGTACGAGACGGACATGCACAGGTAAAGATTGTGAGAATGTGGCTTTGACCCGTGAAAAGGGAGGTTGAGCTGCGCATGTCTTGACATTTTCACAAATGCGACCTTCAACCTCTCAACTGCATGTCTCGCCATGTGCATACATGATCCTTTTGAAATTTACGGATTAAAGTCGAGCCCTAAAGCGATGCGAATCCAAGACAGACGACAGAAATGTCAGTATTCTTGAGTTCCTGTTTGACGATCCTAGTGTCGCTGCGCCTTCTAGATGTCCAAATCGTGTTTCTGAAGTCCATACTGCAGGCAGTCGGAACACTTGGGCGGTCAAATTGCCTCTCAGAAATCGCATGCTGCAGCAGACGTAACACTTGGCGCTCAAATTGCATGCAAAACAACCTGTAAATGCATTGTTTGGTACATCAGCTACGCAGTTAAGTAGTTCTTATCAACTACTCCAGAATTATTGGTCTCCTGCATATTAGTCCACCGCTCTGTCTATTGACAAAAAGAGTGTAGCGTCACCATTGGTATTCTCTATCAATCAAGAAAAGGCGCAAGCGGCTTCTCAGGCAAGACGGGATGAGGGCCATAAGCGGACTTCTGAGGCCAACCGATGAAAACGCAAGCTTCTTTTCAATCTGAAAGGGTGGGGCAAACATATGTGGTGGCTTCTCTGTGGAAAGGTCGTCGATTGACACAACCACCAAGTTCGATCTGGGTAATGCAACCTGCTGATGAAGAACTATTTGCCACTTGACTTTCCGTGGAGGGTAAGGCACACATATCAGCTGATTTTCCTGACAACTGCATGTCATTGCGGCGGACGCTGTGGCGTTCATTCGTTTCACACGTAGGATGAAGCATCTGGCTTTGCAGTACGTTTTTGTACGCCTCTGCTTTATATTCCAAAACATGTGCCTAGTAGTTTTATGCGCTGGATAAACCTGATTCTGAGAAGTTGATGTTTCCACACACATTCGGGACCTCTCTGCAACCAACCACCACCTTATTTTGCGTGTATTGCAGGGCCAGCCTCATTTTGGTTATTGTGAAGTCGAGTGGTAGCCATCACCGGTTCTTTCCCACCTATAAGGATTTGAATCCGAAATCAAAACCTTTCTACTGACTTTTGAGTGCTTTAATTTGATGGACTGTATCGAAAATTGCAATCTCCGTAAATTTCTGAGATATGTGAACTGCAACGTAAACCTCATTGTGATCCGAATTCGTGGCAGCAAGCTGTAGAATCTAGATACAGCGGCCACCTGCTTGTTCTCCGACTTGTAAGTGATTTTGATAGACGCTGTCACAATTCAGGCCAGAGATTTGACCCGGTTTTGGGATAAATTGATCCACGTGGACAGATTAGGTCATTGAAATATTGGACAAAGTGAGTGGAGAGTGGGTAAGTGGATTAGTTGGGAATTGCCATCCACGTGCTCGGACTTCTTGGGAAACGACTTCTAGATTTCTTGATAGGCGAACTCAATCAGGTTTATGAGCTTTGTATATATATCCAAAGAAAAACATACAATAAAGTCACCCATCTTTTTGTTGCAATCCTCACACCCTTGCTAATCCTTATCGTCCGTCCATTTTATTGTAAAACTTTTCCCCATAGTCGTATACAAAGGTCTTTCAGAGATTCCAATGTGGGCTTTGTCTCACAACACTTGACCTTGCCCAGCGCTCTTCGATATTTGACAAATTCACAAGCCTTCAAAGCATGAAGATGTAACGAATTTTCCGTTGAATTCGACACATTATTTCCTTCTAGAAATTTCGAATGAGACTCATTAAGCCTATTGCATTTAAATCTTTCTGATGATCCTCGGAATTACATAGCAACTTTGTGACTTGAATCATAAATGCAAGAGAAGAGCAACTAAATAAATACACAATTAATCATCTAAAAAAATTAAACAAAACATTCACACAAAAGAAATGCTAAAGATAAGAAGATATGATTAGTACTATTGCAATTTTCGTTTCAATAATAAGCAGCTTGTGGCTCTTTGTTTGTCAATAGGAGTTCAAACAGGGGAAAGAAAACATTCAAGGGTGTTGAGCTCCTATGTAAACTCTTGTGGATTTCTATTCCCGACTATGTTGAGTGGAAATGCAAGTATTGTGGAATACAAAAATCTGGGGGAGCACCTCACATAAAGGGCCACTTAGTGACTCAAGAAAGAGCATTCAGCATTGTGTAGATCACACCTTGATAAAGAAGTTGCAAGCTTCTAGAAAAATATGAAGAAGATCAATTTGGAAAAGTCAAGGTATGTGGAGTAGAGTCTGTAAGCACACACGGTGACGGAAGTACAAGTGTTGCAGGCTCCCACGACAAAACTCTGTGTGGATACTAGCATGCAAGATAGATCACCACCTATATTAGCTCATGAAGCTAGATTGGCAATTGCTACTCCACATAGTTGAGAGCATCCCAATTCAAGATTTGGAGAACGCATAGTATGTACTTGGTAGATCAATCTTGCAGTCACGATATCCACTGAGTATGGTCGATAATGATGATATAAGAGCTGCATGGAATTGCATTGCTAACTATGAGCCGCCACCTTGTTACCACACATTGCGTATGTCATTGTTAGACAAGGCATATGCAGAAGAGAAAGACCACATAAATCGTAGCATTTTTGAGAAACTGCATAACACCAGATGCACAATTGTCTCAGACGGGTGGACAACCATAAAACGCCATGGTTTATTGAATGTGATGGTTATATCACCACGTGGGGAGGCCTTCCACACATTAATTAATGCCTCACATGTAAAGAAGTTGGGGACAGATATGGATGCTGTATTATCAAAGATTATAGGGGACAGATATGGATGATGTATTATCAAAGATTATCAAGTGGTCATGGATAATGCCAAGAGTTGTAAAAAGGTGGGTACAATATTGCAAATGGAGTATACCAGCTTATATGCATCTGGATGTTGTATGCATAGTTTAAATCTTGCATTAAAAGATTGGTATAAACAAGTGCCATGGTTCAAAGAGATTGTTTGTGTGGCCCAAGACATCGTCAAGTTAGGACGATTGAAGCAATGTCTCAAAGCAATCTTTATGTCTCGTGATGGTTCTACTATGTTGCAATTGCCAGCAACCACGAGATTTGCTACATACTTGTACACTTTGCAATCTCTGGTGAAAAATAAGAGTTTTCTTATAGAGACATTTCATTGTGATGCATTTGATGATAGATGTCAAAGTTGACCGATAAGGAACAAAGGAGAAAATGCATGACCTGAAAGAAATATTGGGATCTCTTAGATAGTTTGAGGATGCCGCGCGGAGTGCTTTTCTAAGTCGGCTTCCTTCGAAGGTTTAGCAAGACAACCAAGTACTGAAGGTGCACTAACACAACCAAGCTCTCTCACCAAATGCACTCCCTCTGATGTTGGTGGTCTTGTTAGAGCACATACGGTTGGAAACACAGAACAATTAAATGATAAGCTTAGAAATCACATGTACAGATCACAAATTATGGGCGGGATAGAAGGAATGAACATGGAATCAATGATTCTACCATTTGTTGAATTAATGGTATTATATGCCTAGAAACAGAGAACAATTAAACGATAAGATTAGAAATCATAATGTACAAATCACAAATTATGAGCACTGAGCAGGATAGAAGGAATGAACATGGAATCAATGATTCTACGATTTGTTGAATTTACTTTATCAACAAATTCATCTAGTTGCTTTCCAACAAGCTTGTAAATGTCTATCAAAACAAAGAAATGATAAGCATCGTGAGGCTCAGGACATGTAGAATGCAACGAAACAAGCAAAATAAAGAGATGTCCATGGATTAAACCTACCTGACTTCATTGGAAAAATGTTCCACACCCTTCCTGTATCTTTTCACAAGTTATGTCCAAAAGGTAACGAAAAAGCATAAGTAGCAAATTCGAAAGCAAATCACAGAAAGAAGAAATGAAATAGGAATTAGGAAGCTTGAAATTGAAGTACAAAGGCACACACTATCCATTCACATACCTTGACTGAAAATGTACTCCTCATATCAATGGACTCATGAGAAGATTCTCACCCAATAGACTTGTGAGAGGAGTCCCGTCGTGTAGCCATAAGCGTAGAGATTAGAAAAGTGATCGCACAAATTGCGAAGATTGCAAGTCTCACAACTGCTCTACGATGCTAAATAAGCACACCGAAATGAACGCCATCACCCACACCGACAATAAATTCAAAATCACAGAATCATCAACGAACTTTCTTGATCCATATGCCAAAGGGGCAACGTAAAAGCGACTTTAAAGCCCTCAATTCCATCATACTCTCAATACAGCAGGCAAGAACAACATAGAGAAATGTGGAGCCAAGTATCTACCATGCACGCTTCCCAATCGATGTGAACCACACCATACGCAATTGACAGCGCAAAACGGACTCTGAAGTACCATGCGCGAGATTATTGCAAAAAACCCCAACAATGAAAAGGCCATGTAGTACAAATCTCGAGCGCATGCCAGTGAAGATGAGGTCGTTGACACAAGTAACGTAGAAATGAACAAGTGTTCGAATCAGAGAGCATGGACTGCATGCTCACACATGGTCCAATAGAAAGCATTCCTTTTCAACCCATACTTTTGTGGGACAGCCAAAAATTTTCATACTACTATGGGCATGTTTCCACAATTGCAGGAATTTGAGCACCTAGCAAGGGCAGGTGGCAAAACCATTCAGGCCACACAAAGCTGCGAAAATGCATCATTTAATGAACTTTAATCTGGCGATTTGATACAAGTTAAGAACTGCAGAGGAGACGATTGGATGGAAGAGCGCAGCACCTCATGACAAGACTTCTGCACCAGCAGTGCGAGGATGAACCAAATGGATGTTGATTCATCCTAGCTATCGAAAAGGCCGTCGCACCTCAAACAATATGGTTCATGGGAGCCACTTAAATGCGACCACCCGCACCCATATGTGCACATTTGGAGAGGCCTAAAACTTGCCTTCTACTTTTCACCATAAATTAGGCATTGACGTTGATTTTACTAGGGCTAGCGTTGTGGTGACGAAACTGTAACGTGAACCGGTTGCCACAACTGACGACGCTCCTTAAATATCCAATGCAGGCACCCTTGACCGAAACCTTTCTTTCGCTCCACCGGAAACCCCTCCTCCTCGGACCACTCCTCTCCGTTTCTCCACCTTCCGTCCTCTGCCCTCAAAATGTTCCCTCACTTCCGTCCTCTACAGTCTAAATAGTCCCTCCTCCCCAGCTCTCTCTGTTCTTTGGTTATGTACTTGCGCTTTCATGGAAAAAATCTACGACCACTGCTTCGAGCTCCCTGCTCACTCTTCCCAGCCGCCTTGCCTCGAGCACATGCTGCAGGATGCACAACTTCTCGAGCTGGAGTGTTTTCTCGGGGACAAAGCGAGTGAGCAAATGGATTATCTGTTCAATCTCGATAGCCCTGCAATGTTGAGCCCGTCCCACATATGGCACGAGCTCAGCCCTTGCAGTCCCTACATTTCTCATGACGAAGATGGCGCAAGTGCCATCGATTTTCTTGAGACTCATGAGCTCGACGTGAATTCGGATGACAATATTGGGCTTGCTACTGGTTTCTCTCCGACTATTAGCTTTGGAGAATTGGAGCAGCTTTCGAAAGGGTTACTGGAGGTTGCTGCGCACGGAAACTCGTGCAGCGGTAATTACTCGGTGGTCGCAAACGAATTGATGAGTCCGATGTTTACCGATTTTTGTGAGGTAATACAATCGTCACTTGGGATTCTCATAGTTGAGTTTCTATCATTCCAAAGAGCAATTCCTACCCACGATGCTCTCGCGTTATTCCTGTTGATAATTTGCCTTCGCCTGGCTTGCAGACATCTGTCATCAAGCAATCGTATGCGAAACAATTTTTTGTTGTCCCCAGAAACTAAGTTGTGTAAATAATTTTTCACGAGCATGAGCTAATACAATTATTCTGTGCGCAGCTGCAGCACTCGGGTGAAGACATGCAGGATTGCGGCAGCGACAAGAAGAGGTCCTGGAAGAACATGAGGGACAAAGAACCGGAGGCAGAACACGAGGATCAGGAGCAAAGCCTTCTTCTCCAAGAGGGAAATCTAGTAGGGTGGACAACGAAAGAGAGCAAGAAGGCGAACATGAGCCCGCAGAGCGTGCTACGAGAGAGTGATGAGGAGGAAGAAGAGGAGGAGGGGCAGCAGGAGAAGAGATCAGAGGGTAGGAGCGGAAAGGTGCCAAAGGCAAAGCGGAGTGGCGGAGAGCTGGGCGGCGAGGGGAGGAGGAGGAAGGGCGGCGGTGGAAGTGGCGGAGCTTCCAATGGCGGCGGGAGGGACTCGCGGTGGGCGGAGCAGCTGCTGGGCGCCTGTGCCGCTGCCATAATCAGCGGCGATCTTCTCCGCACCCAGCATCTCATGTGGGTCCTCAACGATCTGGCGTCATTGGCCGGAGATGCCAACCAGCGTTTGGCCTCTTTCTGGCTCCGGGCTCTCTTCGCCCGCATCACCACCATTGATCTCCGCCCTTCCTCAACCGCTTCCAGCCTTCACCGCGCCCTCCTGCGCTTCCATGACGCCAGCCCCTGGCACCAACTTCCTTTCTTCGTCGCCAACTCCTCCCTCCTCGTCGCCCTCGAGCATCGCCCTTCCTTGCACATCATTGACATCGGTGTCTCCCTCTCCACCCAATGGCCTACCTTCATCGAGGCCCTCGTAACCCGCTCCTCTGGCGCTCCGTCCCTTATCCGCCTCACGACCATCACAGATCCACACCACCCCTTCGCCCCTTTCTCTGACTTCCAACATCGCCTACAGTCCTTCGCCACCTCACTTGGATTGACACTCAAGCTTAATTCCGTCTCCGTTCCCCTCGAGAAGCTCACGGTCCAACACCTCGACCTGAAGAAGGAAGAAACTCTCGCCATTTGCTGCCAATTCCGCCTCCACCGAGTAAGCAATATTGCTCCGCAGAATCCGCTTAGCACAGACCGTGTCCAAGCTTCTGCACAAGATTGTTGCCCCGATCATGAGAAGGGCTCGCACTCCCCCAGAGATGCCGTCCTAAAATGCCTCCGCGATATGAATCCGGAGGTATTTGTGCTGAGCGAGAACGATACGGATCATTCATCCGAAGATGTTTTGACAAGGTTTCAGGCCATGCTAGATTTCAATTGGAAGTTCTTGGACTCGACGATGGCAGCGTTTCAGGACAGAGATTCTGAGGACAGGGCGATCGTGGAGGAGGCAGGGATGGCACCGATGCTAAACAATGTGACTTGCGAGGGGGAGGCGAGGGTGGAGAGGAATCAATCGTATGAAGCATGGAGCAAGCAGATAAGGAAAGCGGGGTTTGGGGCATGGCGAGTGAAGGATGAGGTGGCGGAGGCGAGTAAGGCACTGCTGAAGAAGTACGACAGCAACTGGGAGATGGCCGTGGATGAGGAACTAAAGTGCAGCATTTTCTTGCGGTGGAAGGGACAGCCCACGACCTTTTGCTCAGTCTGGAGGCCTACTATGTCTTGAATTTCTCCATGTAGCTAATAATACTTTGAACTTTTAAGCCTCGACTTGTATGAGTTCAGATTTGCACTTAGTTGTGTAATTCATGTCTCTCGTTAACCTCGCCGATCACCAAGGACTTCATTCACGTTTTGAAGTGTGTTAATAAGTAATCAGCATGGGTCATTTGCGCTCCTAGATAGCGTGAAATGAACATGATCATGAACTTGGCTACCAAGAAAAATCACTCCGAAATCGTGATATTATGACCCAGTGGAAATTGTGATATTATGACCCAGTGATACCAAGTGTACTTCCAATGGTAATAGGAATGTCCATATTATCGACGGTATTGTTTTCGTGAATTTCCCAGCTTCCCATGCATTTGGCATCTATATCTTGAAGAAAGAGGCAAGTGGGGCGCTTCATTCTAGAGCAAGGTAAAAAATAAGGAGGGAACAAGATTATGGAAGTGTAGGTCAATGGGCGAATCTTTTTCTATATAGGGTTGTAATTATTAGCCCTTCTACCACTTTTAGGGCGAATTTATCAAATTTGTGGCTCTAAAAATTAGCCCACCTTTATTTTTGGGCTAATTTATCAAATTTAAAGCTCTAAATATTAGCCCAGCCAACCTGGAAAAGCCTCTAAATTAGGCCTTGGGCTAAAATTCGTTTCTAATTTTTTCCTTGTTCTCGAGGAGATTATGGTTCATGCCTTGACAAACCATCTGGTAAGTTGGGACACAAAAATGAACCAC
Organism: Dipteris shenzhenensis; assembly: GCF_047967505.1. Taxonomy (NCBI): domain Eukaryota; kingdom Viridiplantae; phylum Streptophyta; class Polypodiopsida; order Gleicheniales; family Dipteridaceae; genus Dipteris; species Dipteris shenzhenensis. Next base: position 23,830,036 of record NC_141620.1, read on the forward strand.
GATCAGAGTCATGTTAGGTAGAGAGGGGGCTGACTGAGCATTCATTGCAATCGTGAGTGTCGTCCTCTACTCTCCTCTCTTGCATTTTGAGAAAATTGTAGCCCACAAACGTGAGTGTTATTGAATGGGAGTGTTTATTGTGCTCGTGCAAGTGGTCTATACTCTGACTCCTTGTGCTTTGGGGAGCTAATGGACCACGAACATGAGCATCAATGAATGCAACAATCATTGAGGAGTCTTGAAGAATTTTATTATCTTGTAGTGTGCATAGTGCCAGTAAAGCATGGAGACAAGGGGGAGACAAGATGTCAATATTGCTAGAAGAAACATATTGCGAATTGCAGATAATTATACACAATAGAAATACTTGGAAGTAGATTTTTTTGTGCACAATCATCAAGGCAAGTTGTGTAGAGGCAAGGTGGAGATGCATCATGTAATGCAACAGCCTCAATGTATATGAGTGAAAATGTTCCTGGGGCTAGATATACGTTTGAGGTTGAGAATCCCCAAGTGGACATTGGCCTAACTCTTGATCCACCTATCAATATTTTCAACCAAAATATGGGAAGAGCATTTATGCAGGCCTCACAATCCTCTCGAAGAGACATTTCACATACATAGGGTGAAAAGCATAAATCACATGGCCCAAAATGGGATTTTGTTATGATCAATGTACATGACTCTGTTGATTGGAAATGCAAGTATTGTGGAGTACAAAAATATGTGGGAGCACCTTGCATAAGAGGTCACTTGCTCGGTGACTCAAAAAAGAAGCATTCGAAGTTATGCGGCCCTAGGAGCAGCTGCAATAGTTCGTAGCTTGATAAAGAAAAAATTAATACGATTACAATAACAGGAGGGGTTTTTCAATAAAATTTTAGGAAAAAATCATTTAGTTCATTGGTAAAGAGGGGTGTTGTGATTAGGGGAAAATTTTTAGTTGAGGGGTTTTTAAAATACCCCTTAAACACATGTGATACATAGGGTTTCTTAGTAATGAACCCCCCAAGGCCGATTGATGGTCTTTTATAAAGTTGGTTTCCTTTCAAAACTACAATCTTCCAAGTGACAATGGTACCAGTCCATGAGTGATTCTCGGGGGGGTCACTCATCATATGTAATCCTATCACATGAGTTCAACAGAAGGATATTTTTTATTTCTAAAATTTACAGAAATAAATATACATAAGGGACTATTTAAAATAGTTTTGGAAAAAATTTACAGATTTGTATAGAAAAGGGGTACATTTTATTAATGAAAAATTTACAAATAAGGGATTTTAGAAATAGGCCTTGAACGCAGGTGGTATAGAGGGTTTATATATAGTGACCCCCTCGAGGAGTGATTTCTCAAATCTCAAATAGAAATCATAAGGAGGTTTCACTTGATTTCTAGCCATTGGAGTCAACCATTGTATAATAAAGAGAAATCAAATGATTTCAGCTAGCCATTACAGTCACAACCCTTGAATCAATGTTGTGTGGTTACCTATCTTTTAGATCCCACTAACAATGTTGATTTTGGATACCAATCTAAATTATGTATAGGTTTACTTGTCATCCAAATTCCAATCTAGGACTTTTGCTAATAGGATCCCAATCCAAGCTTTGTAATTCATATTTTATGTAGAAGACAAATTATCCATTTGTACCTCAACTTTTCCATGAACATGGTATTTCCTTTTTTAGATAGGAGGTCAACTCTAAAAACATGTTCTTGATTAGCTCCCAAATGATGCGGTAATATAATCAACTATGACCACATAGTGTTTTGGAATGTACCTTGGGTTGTTTATCGATTACCATGAAATATTTTGGTATGAGGCATGGCATTTTGCCTCGTTATTTTGTTATACCTCACTGCATTTTCCTCTTACCTTGTGGTATATTTATCTACACATATAGCTCTACCACCATAGTATTTTATGCATTTTCTTAGAATCTAGTGCTCTCAGATTAAGTATGCATGACTCTCAAAAATAAAAGACAAAGGACGAAAATAGAAAATATATTCAAGAAGCCTAAGGGATTATAAAGCTTCACATCAAATAGGTGAGTTTTTTAAATATATCCTTTTGAGAAGTATCTTCCGTCTAGTAGGTAACTCGATTTTACCAATTTTGATCAAATCAGATGTAGGCATAAGTTATTTAATTATGTTTGATTTTAGTTTTCTTAGTTAGTAGAGGTTATACTCAGTAGGTTCACCTTATAAAATTTTAGTGTACCACATGCATTCAAAAGAAGGGGTATTTTAATTCAACTTTTCAAAAAAAAACACAGGATTACGATAATAGGAGGGGGTTTTTTAATTCAATTTCAAAAAAACATTTGTTAGTCCATTAGTAAAGAGGGATATTTTAATTGGAGGAAACATTTTAGTCGAGGGGTTTTTTTAATACCATTTCAATGCACACATACATAGGATTTCTTAGTAATGCACCCCCCGAGAGGCTATAGTGTTTGATTTTTTAAATTTGCACATAGTGTTTTCTTTAAGTAGTTTATAGATCTGATAGTAGCATATTCATATTTAATTTGAAATTATTTTGTAAGCATAACAAAATTTATTTCAATATCTTGAATTTTTTCTATTTAATATCTTGATGTTTATTTCATAATATTACAAAAAAGAGGTTTGCTTATTCTCTCCTAGAAAATCTCACACAAGGATGTAATATATGTTGAAATTTGAATAGCAAGATCATTGGACTATATCGGTCTACATCAACGTGATTGGAGGATGTAAATGTTGGATAAGATTGGGTTTGGGTAATGAGGCCTTAGTAGTCTATATATTAGGTGGTACCATTGTGATTTGTGTGGATCATCTTAGCCTTTTTCATTTGGGTGAGTGATAGTCAATACAATCTCTTTATGTATTGACTCTACTTTGTGTGATCCTCCATTAAGTAGAAGTATGATTAGCTAGCCAAAAAGATAGTGAACTTCATGCACAATGCTTTTTTAACACCTATTTCATTAATTTTAGAACTTTTTGTGTTGTTTTTGGATGAAGCCCAAAAATCCTTCCCAAATGAAAACTTTACTTTGTGAAAATATCCTTCCTAAATCAAAATTTTACTTTATGAAAATATTCTTCCCAAATCAAAAGTTCACTTTGTGGCACTATCATATTCACATAAAAATATTATTTTTTCAATCTATACTTTTGCACCAACATGCAAGAATTTGAAATAATCCTATATTAGAAATTCTAGCTATATCTAAGTTATTTGTTAATTTAATTATTTTTAATATTTTTCCTTGACCTTTTTTCTTGACGTGATAAATTTATAAATCCATGAAAGGAGACTTAAATATTTCATGAAAATAACATTGTCACTGGCAATATGCACAAAATTTTTAAAACTTTTAATAAATAGAAAAAAGACATGATGCCATAAGACCCAAGTTTTGTATTGAACCAAAGAGGTATAATAGCAATTATAGCTATTATTATATGATTACATTGAGAAACGTTGCTCTCAGCTAGAGTCTTTATATTTACAATTTAAATTGTTGCTCTTAAAGAGCCTCAATTCGTGCCATCTGCATAATTTGACTCCCCATTGTCTTATTGCTCAATGTCACGACAGTACCTTGCCAGGTGCCATCTGCATAATTTGACTCCCACTTGTCTTGCCAAGCCTTGCCCCTTGGGTGCATTGACTCCCCATTGTCTTATTGCTCAATGCGATAGTCCCTTGCCAGGTGCCATCTGCATTAACTCCCTATTGTCTTGCCAAGCCTTGACCCTTGGGTGACATCCAGTGCAAAATACAGGTGCCATCTGCATTAACTCCCACAAGTTATCTTGCCAAGCCTTGCCCCTTGGGTGCATTGACTCCCCATTGTCTTATTGCTCAATGTGATAGTCCCTTGCCAGGTGCCATCTGCATTAACTCCCTATTGTCTTGGCAAGCCTTGACCCTTGGGTGACATCCAGTGCATATTTTGACTCTCATTTGACATAGGAGGTGATGACTCTGATTATAATTGTCTTGGATTGGCTTCTTGCCTAGTACCCAAATAAAATCCTTCAATGGACTTCAATACAAAGCTTTAATCATGGACATTCTTCATTTGCATTGTCTCCTTCTACTTCCTCCATGGCGAGCATCCTTAAAAATTCATGTATATGCAAAATAGTTTGCTGTGGTATTTTTATTTTTCCTTCTACCTGATATCCCATGCGCTTCTTTGATTTCTTTGCCCTTGAATGCCAAGACACTATGATTGTCTCTGTCAAAACTTGAGAGACCGCTTCATCATTTGGGACCCACTCCTTCATTATACAATTAGTATACAATGTGTTGTTATCCATATTCTCCTTCCTGCCCTTTGGCTCATACCATACTGCTGTAAATGTTGTAGCTCTCCCTTGGTCATCTCTTTGCACATCAACTACTTTTGCAACCCAAAACTTCACATTCTCATATTCATCATCCGATGGCCGAACCACAACAAAACAATCGACCTCTATATCTACTTGTGGCATAAACTCTCTCTTCTTCGGTCCACAATATGGACGTGGGAGTAATGATACAAATTCATTTTCAAAGACTGGAGCTACTAGGCGCAAATCGTTATGAGCATTTGGCCAAAACATATTGCATTCTTCCTTGACATCCTTTGAGCCTCGCATTCTCTCAAGGTCCTTTATTGAATTTCGTGTCTTGTTAATTATAGTGGTAGTGTGTTCTCTCCAAGTAGGCTTCGAATCAGGATATCTCCGGAGCATTTCCTCTTTGTATGTAATAAATGCTTTTAATCCTTCTATTTCACAGTTAGACCTCTCATTGAATTCTTGTATAGGAGCCCATGTTGGATACCTTTCCTTGCTAGGAATTGAAGTTAAGAGACTGTAAGGTTCTTTAGGTTCCCATTTTGTATCATGAGAATACTCTTGCCATTGCATTACAGGTTTTTCATCTTTTAAAAAAAAAGGAAAGTAGTGTGGATTGGTATGACCTGTCAATGCATCACCACCCGTTTGTATGAAAGGTAGAATGAAGCTCTTCCATTCATACATTCTTTCGAGCCTCTCACATACTGTACTTTCCTTACGACCACCAACTTGCCTGCCACATCTTCTTACCAAGTCATCTATTGTCTCCACATCCTTGCATTTAAGCTCACTTGAGACTGTGCTAAAAACCTGATCGATATCCTCATGTGTATGCCCAACATACAAAAATCCACATTCGACCTCATCGAAGATTCGATGAGCAACTAGCATGGAGCAGAATGCAAACATGAGTACATTCTTATTTTCTCGCCAGCAATTATCAGCTTGTATTCTCAAAGTCGGTGGTAGGCGACCTTTTTATGCATGTACATTGCGAATTGCCTTCATAATAGATGTTACAACTTGATTGCTATCATGTAGATGCAAGGAATCAATCCATATATTTGCAAAGAACTTAATTCCATGCACTAACACTCCACATAGATGTGTCTTTAGAAAGTGCTTTCCTTGTAATTTAGGTGGAGTGGCAACAAAACGAGGCAATGTTGTTGTATTCTGATCCATGCCATCTACAATAAGGCACATGTAGTCATCGGGATGCGAAATAGCTTGCTCCTTCCAATATGCATATTTTTGTCTGGAATGTCAAATAAGGTCATGATGAGATTTTCGGTTTTTTTTGTATAATTCCCTTTGATTTGGACATGTTGCACTCTCAATCGCTCGCTTTAAATCATCACAGACATTCCACTTTGACATTTTTTGCCTCCTTGGGATTTTAACATATCCAAAGTTCTTCTTCCAAAGAGTATACAAAGTAGGAGAAGAAGCTACGGCATCCCCTCTTTGCCTTTGCTTTTCTGCAATAGAGTCAAATACTTCGAGCTTTGTCAAGCCCATTGGAAGGTGCATTTCAGTGATCGCCACCGTTAGGGAGTTTGGTAGATATATGGGGTTGAGGTAAAGCATTTTCATGTATGAAGTCTTGCAAAATTGCTGCTGCCCTGACAGTTGAGATTCTTAATTTGGACCTTCCTCTATTACCGTGAATGCTAAATTTGTTGCCGCCCTTTGCCTTGGTGACTAAATCCCAATATGTACCATGGGATAATCCAGTAATATTGCGATATGCCTTATTGCAAATCCTTTTTCCATTTATGAGAGATTTTACCTTTTGTCTTGAACTTAGCCTTTTATTGCCATTCTGAAGAAAGCAAGAGAGACTTGTGAGAAGGTATTCATTTCTTTCGCTTCCTCTTCTTTGCCACATGTGTCCTCTACATTCCCTGATGTCTGCAAGATCAATGAAGCGCATACATCTTCGCTTGCAACATAGATATCCCAATGCATTTAACATGTTCTCCTCCTTCATTACTCTCTTTCTCTTTGGTTGCTTTTGTGGATCTGCCTGGATTTGCTTTCTCTTCATGCATATTTATGACCATTTTCATTCCTTGTGCACGTTGTTATCTGTATTTATGCACTTCTTCTCCTCACATTTGTTTGTAACCAAGCATCCATGATTGGTCGTTGCATCCTTGGCCATATCACAATCAAAATTAAATATTGAATAATTTTCTGTTGATCTCATCCTCATTTTTAACATACTCTTAGGACCATTCAATGAATTCAATATTCTACGAGAGTATTGACAACCTTGAAACTCTTCCACTCCTGAGAGAACATCACTCATTGGGACATCTTGCATGGCTTTCACAAATCCACAAGCTTGATTGACACCAGGTTTGTTAATATGCATGAACTCATCCACACTTGACAAGACATCGCTATTGAAACCTTTGCCCTTCTCACTGTGTAAGAATTCATCCACCCCAGATAAGGCTTCGCTTCTAAAATCATTTTGTTTCTCGGAACCAATGAACTCATCCACTCCAGATAAGATGTCACTTCTATAATTGAGTATATTGAAATCATCCACATTTGAAGTGATAGAGCGTGGCACATGGGCACGCTTTTTAAATCCTTTGATATTGTAGTATACCTTGTCTTTATCATTGAAAACCACGTGCCTCTTTCTCATGTTTAAAAATTGCATGCTCCATCTCATATTCTTGCCTACCTCATAGTAGGGATCACATAAGGATGTTATGTTATCAACCATACCATCATTAGCGACTTTTAAAATCCTCATCTGTGCAAATGACCATTGCTCCACTTGTTCAAATCCCAATACTTCACCTTCCGCTACAGTCTTATTTGCAAATGATCTCATTTGTAAAATGTCCCCTATAGTAAAATCCAAGGTGGTGTACTTTGTATTCTTGATAATGTCTGTTGCATAAGTCTCATCTTTGTCCCATGCTATAAATGATTTGTTGGATGTATTGTAAGGCATAACATCTCCAAGTGTTTCCATATCTCCACATTTATACTTTAGCTCAACATGTGCGCTAAGAATCTTTGATACAGTAACTGCCACCTTATCTTCACCAAGTCTTCGAAAGTGGCAAACTGAATTGGGATCACTATCATGGATTGTAGCAAATGCAACTACTTCTCTTTTGCTACATAAAATCACATCCATCCCTGGAACAAAATCTATAGCCATCTCCTTTGTGAGAGTCCTTCGCAAGCAAGCTGCAGTAGCAACAATTACATAAATATTAGTCTCCTTTTAATAATCTACTCATTTATTATAATTTTTAATTAATACTTAATTTATTGGTGGGAGAAGTTATCCGATCAAGTACTCATCAGATGGACACGCCAAGTTATCCTTTGCATGGTCGATCGAGCATTAAATACTATTTTTGCTCTAGTGTCATGCACATCCGTAAAAAAACACGCTGCTAGGTATGTTATCCAATCAAGCACTTATGGGATGGGCGTGCCACTTTGCATGTAAGTCCATTCCACCTAGTTGAAGGTGTGTGCAAAGTATTGTGCCCATTGGATATCCTTTGCATGGTCGATTGAGCATTAAATACTATTTTTGCTCTATTGTCATGCTTTGCATTGTCGATCAAGCATAAAACACCGTTTTTGCCTTAGTGTCATGCACAACCATGAAAAAACACGGTCCTAGGTGTGTTAATCAAACAAGTACTTATCGGATGGGGCCTCCACTTTGCACGCAAGTCCGTTTCAACTACATTGAGGTGCGGGCAAAGTATTGTCACCATCGGATATGCTTTGCATGGTCGATCACGCATTATACACCGTTTTTTCCCTAGTGATATGCACATCCGCAAAAAAACACGCCCTTAGGTGTGTTATCTGACCAAGTACTTATCGGATGGGTGTGCCTCTTTGAGAACATTTCAATACCACCTAGGTTGCAGTGTAGGAAAAGTATTGTGCCCATCGGATATCCTTTGCATGGTCGACCGAGCATTAAATACTATTTTTGCTCTAGTGTCATGCACATCCGTAAAAAAAACACGCTGCTAGGTATGTTATCCGATCAAGCACTTATGGGATGGGTGTGCCACTTTGCATGTAAGTCAATTCCACCTAGTTGAAGGTGTGTGCAAATTATTGTGCCCATCAGATATGCTTTGCATTGTCGATCAAGCATAAAACACTGTTTTTGCCTTAGTGTCATGCACAACCATGAAAAAACACGGTCCTAAGTGTGTTAATCAAACACCTTACTTATCGGATGGGGGCTCCAGTTTGCACGCAAGTCTGTTTCAACTAGGTTGAGATGCGTGCAAAGTATTGTCACCATTGGATATGCTCTGCATGGTCGATTATGCATTATACAAGGTTTTTCCCGTAGTGATATGCACATCCGCAAAAAAACATGCCCTTAGGTATGTTATCTAACCAAGTACTTATCGGATGGGTGTGCCTCTTTGAGAACATTTCAATACCACCTAGGTTAAGGTGTAGGAAAAGTATTGTTCCCATCGGATATGCTTTGAATGGTCGATCGAGCATTAAATACTATTTTTTACTTAGTGTCATGCACATCCGTAAAAAAACACGCTGCTAGGTGTGTTATCCGATCAAGTACTTATGCGATGGGAATGCCACTTTGCATGTAAGTCAATTCCACCTGGTTGAAGGTGTTTGCAAATTATTGTGCCCATCGGATATGCTTTGCATTGTGGATCAAGCATAAAACACCGTTTTTGCCCTAGTGTCATGCACAACCATATAAAAACACGGTCCTAGGTGTGTTATTCAAACAAGTACTTATCGGATGGGGGCTCCACTTTGCACGCAAGACCGTTTGAACTGCGTTGAGGTGCATGCAAAGTATTGTCACCATTGGATATGCTTTGCATGGTCAATCACGCATTATACACCATTTTTTCCCGAGTTATATGCACATCTGTAAAAAAACACGCCCTTAGCTATGTTATCTGACCAAGTACTTATCGGATGGGTGTGCCTCTTTGAGAACATTCCAATACCACCTAGGTTGAGGCGTACGAAAAGTGTTGTGCCCATCGGATATCCTTTGCATGATCGATCGAGCAATAAATACTATTTTTGCTCTAGTGCCATGCACATCCGTAAAAAAAAACGCTGCTAGGTATGTTATCCGATCAACCACTTATGGGATGGGAGTGCCACTTTGCATGTAAGTCAATTCCACCTACTTGAAGGTGTGTGCAAAGTATTGTGCCCGTCGGATATGCTTTGCATTGTCGATCAAGCATAAAACAACATTTTTGCCTTAGTGCCATGCACAACCATGAAAAAACATGGTCCTAGGTGTGTTAATCAAACAAGTACTTATCGGATGGGGGCTCCACTTTGCACGCAAGTTTGTTTCAACTAAGTTGAGGTGCGTGCAAAGTATTGTCACCATCGGATATGATTTGCATGGTCGATCACGCATTATACACCATTTTTTCC